>NC_059304.1:31551334-31851334 GCF_017591435.1 Portunus trituberculatus
TTGTGCTTGTGTAGTGAGTGCTGAAAATATTGCCATAATTAGTTTCGTTTGTTCTCTAAAGTTAGGGGCAGGTAAAGGTTTGTAGCAAACTTTTGGAATATGATCTGCTGTTGCTGCTTCTACAGTGGTGTGCCAGTTGTAAACAGCATTATTATTGATTATTGATTATTTAATTGGCTCTTTTTATGTACATTATATCCTGCAATTTTTATAGTGTTCGTATCATATTTTGATAGTGTTCACAGGAGGAGGTAGTAGACACCTACCGAAACAATAACTTACTCACAGTGAGATCTAATAGCACTAGTTCAGGCTGTGAACCTTCCATTAAAGCTAGTTGTGATCTCACTGAATTTTTCCCTTTGTGTCTCACAACTCAAGGGGGCAGTCACAGCCTACCCTCTAAAGACAACTCTCCTTCTTCACACAATGTGGGAATTATCCCACAGAATTAGTATATTGAATAAATATATGGTAATAAGGATAATTACTATCTCATAACTGTAGTTTGAAAACTACCGGGAAAGGTAAAAGGATTCAGTGAAGCACGTTCGACACCTCGAATAAGAGTCGAAACAGAAAGGGAATTGAGCCGGGTTCGACGCCTCGAACAAAGGGGTCGAGGCAGGAAGAGTTGAGCTGAAGAGAAAGAGAGGTGACACGGAGTGAATGAAAGGGAGAGGGAGTTAGTTACCTTCCAACCCACATATCGAGCAGTACAACAAGAGCAGCAAGAACAAGTATAACCAGAATAATAGCAGGCTCGAACAGTTACATTAAGAGCCTCGCTTTCTCAAGTAAGGTATTTATTAAGTGTAGCTTTCCTGGCCAGTGTTAGTTATACGTTATTAATGTACCGAGAAGGCGTTACGCTGCGAGAGAATACCAAACACAACGTGAGTAAAACTATCGCAGTTGGTATTGTCGTACTTGTTATGATTCACAGTGTCATTGTTCATTATTGGACAATTGTACAGTTCTTTATTTTCGTTGTGGTCTCTTACAGTAAAGGAGTGTATGACAGTAAGACTTCTGAGCTCTAGCACCGAGGTAAATACAGTGCACCGAGGTACATACAGTGAGTGAGTGGTAAGTGATTGACGTAATTATCCTATACCTTTGAACCTAATTTCTTACCCAAATAATTACTTGTTGTGGGTGAATTTTGTTAGAAGGGTGACTTGGATAGTCATAATAAGATTCCCCACACACAAAACTACATGCACCTACCACACATACACCCTTCACTTCAAATCAAAATTTAAAAGAAAAATGGGACCCAAAAATAATAATGCCTCGGAGTCCCCCTCTTGGGAGGGGACCAAAAATGTCCCGAGGTCGGACACCTCTCCTGTTGAAGACCCCGAATCCCTCAACTTTTTTCTACATTCACATCTGCAACATTCGCGGTCTTAGATCTAACTTTCAATCTGTGGAACACCACCTCTCCTCTACTAAACCTCATCTTCTTTTCTTCACCGAAACACAGCTGTATGAGGCAACTCTCATTAGCCTCTTCTCTGTTCCCTCCTACTTTTTCTATTCTCATTTTTATTCCAAAGCTGGATGTTGCGTCTATGTGCACAACGACTTAACTTGCTCTCGTGCCCACGCTCTTGAGTCTTCTGAATTTTCCACCATCTGGCTACGACTTAACAGTCACTCTCAAACTAAATTCAGCTGTGCTGTTTATCTCTCCCCTAACTCTTCTGGCTATAGTAAATTCTTCGACTACTTAACTTCTAAAGTGGAGCACATTCTGTCCCTCTACCCTTTCGCTGAGATTTCAATGTTCACCACCAGCTTTGGCTTTCCTCTCCCTTCACTGACCACCCTGGTGAACTAGCCTTCAACTTTGCTATCCTCCATGACCTAGAGCAACTGGTGCAACACCCTACTGTATTCCTGACCGTCTTGGAGACACGCCCAACATTCTTGATCTCTTCCTCACCTCTAACCCTTCTGCTTATGCTGTCACCTTTCATCTCCGTTGGGCTCCTCCGATCACAATCTCATTTCTGTATCTTGTCCTATTTTTCCAATCCCTCCGCAGGATCCCCCAAAGCGAAGGTGCTTCTGGCGTTTTGCCTCTGCCAGTTGGGGGGACCTGAGGAGGTATTATGCTGATTTTCCCTGGAATGATTATTGCTTCCGTGTCAGAGACCCATCTCTTTGTGCTGAACGCATAACAGAGGTGTTAGTATCTGGCATGGAGGCGTACATTCCTCATTCTTTTTCTCAACCTAAACCTTCTAAACCTTGGTTTAACTCAGCCTGTTCTCGTGCTATACATGATAGAGAGGTTGCCCACAAAAGGTACTTGAGCCTTCCATCTCCTAAATCTCATGCACTTTATATCTCTGCCGGGAATCATGCCAAGTCTGTTCTTCAACTTGCCAAACACTCTTTCATAAATAGAAAATGTCAAAATCTTTGTAACTCAAACTCCCCTTGTGACTTCTGGCATCTAGCCAAAAACATCTCAAATAACTTCACTTTTTCATCTTTCACTACTTTATTTCATCCTGATGGCACCACTGCCATCTCTTCTGTCTCTAAAGCTGAACTTTTTTCTCAAAGCTTTGCTCACAACTCCACCTCAGACGATTCTGGGTTTGTCCCTCCCTCTCCTTCTATCTCTGACTATTTCATGTCTACAATTAAAATTCTTCGTAATGATATTTTCCATGCCCTTGCTGGCCTAACCCCTCAGAAGGCTTATGGACTTGATGGGATCCCTCTTGCCTGGCCAAACTCTTCCAACTTTGTCTATCGACTTCTACCTTTCCTTCCTGCTGGAAGTTCACCTACATTCAGCCTGTTCCGAAAAAGGGTGACCGTTCTAACCCCTCAAACTACCGTCCTACATAGCTTTAATCTCTTAATTGTCTAAATTTTTTTAATCTATCCTGAATAGGTAGATTCTCAAACATCTGTCACTTCACAATCTTCTGTCTAATCGCTAGTATGGCTTCCGTCAAGGTCGCTCTACTGGTAATCTTCTGGCTTTCCTTACTGTGTCTTGGATGGATGGATTTTAGTTTATGGCGCCGCAACAACGACGGTGATATGGCGCTGTTACAATAAATGAGATGAAACTAAAGTGTATATATATATAAAAAAAAAACTAATTAAAAGTAATTAAAAACAATAGAGTAAAAGGGGAAAAAATTAAAAATACTATAAAGCTAAAACTAAATTAAATTATAAAATGAAATAAAATAAAATAAAGTTCACAGCTTTGGGAGAAGGCCAGCTTCTCCCAAAAACTTAAAAACGTCATAGCCCTGGGCCAGGCACTCTGGTCAAGGACCTTTTGAGATAGACACCGCTATCTCTACCGCGACAGCGGTAGAGGTAGCGGTGTAAGTCAGTCAAACTGGGGCACTCGACAACCAGGTGCCGAACGATAAGTGGCACCAGGCAGTTATCACAGTAAGGTTGTGGGTCCCTGGTCAACAGGTACCTTTGTGTAAGGTACGTGTGACTATGCGCAGTCGCGCCAATAAAGTCTGTGCACGGCGATCCCGGACAGTATGTCCACTGAGGGAGTGGAAGTAGTGATCTCCCATTTTCGAGGTTGCGACCCCGTTAGCCATCTCCTCTGCCATATTGCTGCAACCGCCCACGAATAGAGTGAAATACATCTCGAAACGGAACAGGGGCAGGAGATGGAGCGCGACTTGCTGCCTCTTTAGCGAGGCGATCTGCATGTTCATTCCTGGAACACCAACGTGACCAGGGACCCAACAGAACCCAACACGATATCCTCTTCTGGTAAGATATAGCCACAGGGCTGATAAAACCAATGGGTTAAGGAAATAAAAGAAGAGAGCAGTAAGAGCACTGCGACAGTCACTAAAAATTGTAAAAGACGAAACCGGGAGAGTAAAATTATCTGTAAAGCTAGGACTATGGCAGACAGCTCCGCAGTAAAGACGGATGCCACTGAAGGAAGACTGCCAGACCGATAAAAAGAGGGGAAAACCACACTAAACCCAACGCCTGCGTCGGATTTGGAACCATCAGTAAAAACAGGGATATCATCAGAATGGATAAAAAGTGTTCTAAAACCGTGTGTGGGACAGAGCTGGCAGAAAATCCTTCTTGCCATCCATGGCAGGAGGGCATAATGAGACAACAGGAAGCTGCCAATAACCAACTCGTGGGAGCCGGAAAGAGTACACAGGAGTGGGGTCGATAGATAACCTGCCATGAGATTTGCACCGAAGGCCAAAAGGTTTAGGAGACTCGGTCGAGTGACATACGCCTGCGAACGCGAGTCCCGCAATAATTGACAGACAAGGGACAGAATCAGGAAGACGGTGGGTGCGAAACCAACACCGGAGCATCGAAGACTGGCGCCGGAGGTCGAGCGGCCAGAAACCAGCATCCACTAGAAGGCTAGGTATTGAGATGTCCGAAATGCACCCGTAGCCAAGCGGACCCCAGCATGATGCACGGAGTCAAGCGTAGTCGTGCATCCGTTGCAGATGAGTAGATCTCACAGCCGTATTCCAGCTTTGGAAGTATGAGTGTACGGTGCAGAAGCAGCAACGTGTCCCTGTCCGCACCCCAAGAGGTGTGACTTAAAACCCGAAGAAGGGATAATGCCTGCCGACAAGACGCCTTAAGAGAACGGAAATGGGAACCCAGGTGAGACGGTTGTCAAACAAAGCCAAGAGTCGCCTCCACGCATGAGAGGCGTCTATTGGCGAGGTATAAATCAGGTCTGATGGACACCACGGTTGCGACAAAAATGCATGGCTACGGTCTTCGAGGTGGAGAATCGAAAACCGTTCATGTTGGCCCAACTGGACACCCTATTGATTGCCAGTTGGAGCTTGCGCTCAATCAGTGACATCCTAGCAGCAGCAAAAGAAATACATAAATCATCAACATATAAAGAGCTGTGAATGCCATCTGGTAGAGTATCTATAACACCATTTATGGCGACTGCAAATAATGTAACACTAAGAATACTTCCTGTGGGACACCATCATTTAGAGCAGTAGCCTCGGAGAGAACACTCCACTCGAACCCGTAAAAGACGTCTGGATAAAAACTGCTGGATAAAATAGGAAGGTGGCCACGAAGGCCAAAATTAAACAAAGACTGTAAAATGCCATGACACCAAGCCGTGTCGTAGGCCTTCTCCAGGTCAAAAAACTGTTACTTGATGGTGGTGATTAGCGAAGGCCTCACAAATGGAAGACTCTAGGGATAAAAGAGCATCAGTAGTAGACCTCATCTTTCGGAAGCCGTACTGTACCGATGACAAGTACTTCCCCTCTCCAAGTACCACATGAGTCTTACATTTACCATCTTTTCTAACACTTTACAAATGCAGGATGTCAAAGATATAGGACGGTAGTTCGTAGCCTGGAGATTATCTTTCCCAGGCTTCGGAAATGGGAGAACCACTGCCACAGCCCAAGAAGATGGAAAGTCACCGGTATGCCAAATCATATTATAAAGATTTAATAAAAAGTTAAAAGCATTGTCAGACATGTGGCGCAAGAAGGCATAAGGAATATCATCTGGCCAGGAGAAGAGTCATGACACTGGGACAAAGCAGTCCGCAACTCGGAAGCAGAGAAAGGGACATTATAAGACTCCCTCCAGTGGAAGAAAAGTTTATGCCGAGAGATTCCATTCTCTGGCGGTGACGTGCGCCTGGGCTGCAGGATGCCTCCGGGAAACACTGGCAAAGTGCTCCGCGAAGAGGTCGGCGACAGTCCTAGGGTCTGCCACCGTTCGCCCAGCAGACAACAAAACTGGTGGGGAGGAGCAGAATACTTCCCAGCAATTCGGCGGACTTTGTTAAAGACATCCGTAAGAGGGTGCGGGCGTTAATGGAAGAGACATAAGCTTTCCAAGAGGCTCTTTGTGCCTCTTTCAAAACGCGGCGGGCTCGAGCTCGGCAGCGCCGAAAAGCTTCCAGGCACTGCGGGTCCCCACGATGTCGCCGGAGACGAGAGAAAGCTGCCCGTTTCTCTTTCACAGCTTTGTGCATGCTGCGTTCCACCAAGGACGGGACGCTTAGTAAAGCGACCTGACGTCCTAGGGATTGTCTGAAGCTGCTGAATGTAAAAATCGGTAAAATAATCAACAGCCTCAGCACAAGTAGAAAAGTCAGCCAACGGACGGATAAAAGAGCTAAGGTCTGTGAATCGAGGCCAATCTGCCTTGTCTAAAACCCAGCGTGGGGCCGGGACTGTGGCTCAGAGTTCACAGATTGTAATAAAATCGGAAAGTGGTCACTACCGTGTAAATCCGGTAGGACCCGCCAATTAAAATCAAGGAAAGAATTAGATGTACACAGAGAAAGATCGATAGCTGTAAAAGTCCCAGTAGGACTGTGGAAATGTGTAACATCCCAGAATTTAAAACCTCAATCCCTCATCCTCAATAAAAGAACCGATTAAAACCCCACGAGGATTACTAGCACCTTCATCCCACAATGGGTGACGGCCGTTAAAATCTCCCAACAAAGAAAAGGCGGAGTCAGCTGACGCACCAGGCCGTCAAGCTCACCCCTGGAGACAGGAAGCCGAGGAGGAGATATAAACTGCAAATGGTGTAGGTCGTCCCATAAAGACCTTAACAGCAACCACCTGAAGGGAGAGTTGAGTTGTAAAGGGACAACAGGTATATCCTGACGGACTAGAATAGCTGTGCCACCGTGGTGGCCCTGGTCAGGGAAAGGAGTGCTAAAAAAGGCACGATAGCCAGGAGGACTAGAATAAGTACTATCACCTAGCATAGTCTCTTGTAGAGCTACACAGGCTGGAGAGAACTCCGACAATACAGCTCGGAGTTCCCCCCCCCGAGCCGCGAAGGCCTCTACAGTTCCACTGTAGAAGCTTGAAGATGACTATTTGGGTGCAGTGGACGGGCGAGCCTTTTGAAGGCTGCCCGTGACTCACCTGACTAGAAATAATCAACGACGAGAAGACACCGGGAGTTGAGATGTGCCGGGTCGTTGGACCGCAGCCTTTCGGCCTACCGGTGAGTGATGCGAACCATCATCACTCCTACCGGTCATCGGAGGACGAAGGTCAGGCTGGACTGCACTTTTTGACACAGTGGTCCACGAGGGACGGCTGTGACAATATCATCGGACGTCTCCATGCTAAGACCGTCCTCATCACAAGAAGCCCGATCTGAGACGGAGGGCGTCACAGAAGGCTGGACAGAAACTACTGGAGCTACCATTGCAGAGCGGTCCCTGGAGGACTCACGATTATGTGCACCGGAGAAACCTTAGATTGTTTAGGCTGAGCTAAATCTAACGACTCCGCAGAGCCGCGGTGCCGTTTGGTCAGGCCCTTCAAAGGCTTAGGCGATACAGGTGGCAAATGGACATCTACTACATGGGTGACTTTGGTCAAGTCCGTATTATTCTCGTCACTTTAAGAGATGACTCAACCGAGTCATCGGACAAAAGGGCAAACCTATTGGCCAAATGAACAGGACCACCCGCCCCAACAGAGCGAGAGGTAGCAGGAGTTGTCTTCGGACCGGCAGACTCAGCTGAAGAGCGAGCGGCCAATGAAGCATAGGATGTCGCACCAGTACCGTCCTTCTGGCGGTACAGGAGTTCGGCGGCGCTACCAAGGCTGATGAACTGACTGTTAGCAAGCTGTAGAATGTCCTGCTCCAGGCGATACCTGGGGCATTGCCTGGAACGTACCTGGTGAGCATCACGGCAATGGAAACAATAAGCAGCAGCATTGCAATGCTCCTCAGAATGTGAGTCTAGTGCAGAGCAATTACCACATCGAGAAGCTTCCTTACAGGAGCTTTTACCATGACCGTACCCATAACACGAGAAATACTGAAGAGGGCGAGAAACAAAACGCCTCACCCTAAGATTGATAGGACCGATATTAACACGGTCAGGAAGGGTGGAACCAAAAAGGTGAGAAGGACCAAGTTGGAGGAATTCCTCATCTTAGTCACCTTCTGAACTGAGCTAGGACACATAGCCAGTATTTCCTCTTCAGGAAATTCGTAAAGATATTGACTGTACACACAACCTTTACTATAATTAAAGGTGGGATGAGCTTCACGGTCTCAAACATGCTGTCAGAAGGACATGTTAGATGTTGCAACATCCTTGCCTGCGTGATATCTTTAGCTCGCAAGCACCCCTTCCATATTTCTTGAGGTTTTCCTCAGGAATCGTGCCGATCTCTTTGGACAGGATACCGGGAGGCATGGATGAAATTCCTGCGCCCATTTCTGTAGTACGCCACAAACCAACGTGGAGGCGGGATCTGGCGGACTTCTGGAACTGAATTCTCTAAATAGTTTTCAAAAAACATTTGGGATATAATCCATGTCACTGTCTGAAATATTACGTGACTGGAGAAATTCAGTTTTAAAGCCAGAGCCGGCAAGGGGCAGAGATGCTACATGTTCATAAGCCAAACGGGCTTCATCACATGACAGAAAAGTCACATAGCAGCGGTTAGATTGAAAATTCTTATCATAAACAAGTCGAATGCGAAGAACCGTGCCATACACCTTGAGAAGGGAGTGCAAGGCGTGATAGGAAAATGGTGGATTAAAATTTACCATCAAAGGAGTCATATGCAGCAGAAATGCGTCCTCAGAAGAACTCCCAGAACAGGAGACTGCTGTGGGAGGCCCTTGTGGAGGGGAATCCTCCTTCCTACCCAGACCTGAAGATGACGTCTCGCGGGACAGGTCAGCCACCTCACGAGAACCTGAAATTTTTTTTTTTTTTAAAAAAAAAAACACAAAAGATTAGCTCCAGGGGCAAGGGAAACCACCTACTGGGACGACAATGGGAGCGAGCTCTGGCTGCCGTTTACGGGGTACCTCGTCCCCATGCGGACCAATCGTTTTAAAAAAAGGCCCCGCATGATGCAGATACTGAGTCTTAGTCATCCTCTTTCAGAGATTTCGGTGAAACTTTTGCTGTAGCGTTAGACATATCAAAACCTTTTGATAGAGTCTGGCATAAAGCTTTGATTTCAAAACTGCTCTCCTACGGCTTCTATCCTTCTCTCTGCAACTTTCCTTTCCGACCGCTCTATTGCTGCTGTGGTAGGTGGCTACTGTTCTTCTCTTAAACCTATTAGTAGTGGTGTTTCCTCAGGGTCCTTTCCTGCCACCCACTTTCTTTCTATTATTCATTAATGACCCTCTTAACCAAATTTCTTGCCCTATCCACTCCTACCCTGATGATACCACCCTACATCTTTCCACGTTCTTTCAGAGACGTCCGACCCTTCAGGAAGTCAACAGATCACGCGGGAACTGCACGGAACGCCTGACTTCCGATCTTTTTAAGATTTCCGATTGGGGCAGAGAAAATCTAGTAGTTTTCAATGCCTCAAAAACTCAATTCCTCCATCTATCAACTCAACACAACCTTCCAGACAACTATCCCCTCTTCTTCAAATGACACTCAATTGTCTCCTTCCACAATGAATATCCTCGGTCTGTCCTTTGCTCATAATCTTAACTGGAAACTTCACATCTCATCTCTTGCTAAAACAGCTTCTATGAAGTTAGGTATTTTGAGGCGTCTCCGCTAGTTTTTTCTCGCCCCTCCAACTGCTTACTCTGTATGAGGGCCTTATCCGTTCCTGTATGGAGTATTCTTCGCATGTTTGGGGGGGTTCCAGTCACACAGCTTTACTTGATAGGGTGGAATCGAAAGCTCTTCGTCTCATCAACTTCCCTCCTCTCTCTCACTGTCTTCAGCCTCTTTCTCACCGCCGAAATGTTACATCCCTTTCTATCTTTTATCACTATTTTCATGGTAGCTGTTTTACTGATCTTGCTAACTGCATGCCTCCCGTTCTCCTGCGGCCTCGCTGCACAAGGCTTTCTTCTTCCTCTTATCCCTATTCTGTCCAACTCTCTAGTGCAAGAGTTAACCAGTACTCTCAATCATTCATCCCTTTCACTGGTAAACTCTGGGACTCCCTCCCTGCATCTGTATTTCCGAATTCTTACAACTTGTCTTCTTTTAAGAGGGAGGTATCGAGGCATTTGCTCCCCTAATTCTGGCTGACGGTTTTGGCACTTTTTATACTTTTTAGAGAGCCAGCACTCAAGTGGGCCTTTTTTTTAACTTTTTTTTTCTTTTTGCCCTTGGCTGGTCCTCTTCCCTACGTAAAAAAAAAAAAATAAATCTGACACCGTGACTGTTAAGTAAGATTATATGTAGGTGTTTTTATCTGTATTTGTTAGATAAACTGTACTGTTGTTTCTGTTTAACCAGTGTAGGACGTTATGCTGTATAGTTTTGATGTTCCTTAAAGCCATTATGAAAGATTTATACTATGGGGCAATTCTTCTATATCTTATAGGGGTATTATTTAGTGTTTTCTTTGTCTTCTAACTTCTTTAGAGGGTGGTGTCTTTTCTGAGACATGACCAGATCGAATCTTTCTAAGGATGTTGTCTTCTGCTGTGCACCAGCACGAGCTATCTAATCTAATCCCGTTTGTTTCTATTAGGTGTAGCAGTTCAGATTCTTATATGGATTGATCATTGTATGCATATTTGTATTTTCCATCCATCAAGCCTTTAGTAAGTTCTGCAGCAGTTATGTGTTCTTGCCAACCTGTGTTTTCAGAAATGTAAAAGCTAAGCTGGGTGTCTTTACCTTGAATTTTATATCTATAGTTAAACCACGCTCTGGAGTCACTTTGGGTGTGGACGCTGCGGTAAATCCCCGGCTCACCACTATGCCAAATCAGCCCCAACACACATCACTTCGTGTCATTCGTCACATATTTACTAATTATTCTTATGTTTTATTTCCCATTAAATACTTTTTTAGATTCAATAAGGGTTTGTAGTGTTATGAATGCACTGTAGTATTGTAATATAGATAATAACAATTAGTATACATACATAATAACGATACGTGGCAACGCTATTTTGCGGGGTTGTCAGGTAGGTCTGGGAAGGCAGGCAGGTCAGGGGTCAGGGATTAAGGTGGGTCAGGGTCATTCATTTATCACCTGACCACCCACCCAGCAAGACGGAAGGAAACGTCACGAATCGTGGTGGACCAATACACAGCCGAGAGAAGGAAGTTATATACAACTTATATAAATACTTCTTAGAACCTTGACTTATACCTCAGTGGTGGTGTGGAAAATAAGTCGAAAGCAGAATAGGAGGTATGTTATATTATTTAGAAAGTTTTTTGGGAGTTTTCTTTACCCTTTTCTACAAAATTATGCAGAGAGAGAGAGAAGAGAGAGGTGGTGGGGTGGTGTAGGCTTAAAAGTGTCAGGAGATCTCTAATCCTTTTTAATTGCCCTAGTACTGGGAGAGATTTGGCAACGCTGTAGCTGGGAAGTCCCCTTTTCCAACCCCACCCAAAGTGACTCCAGAGCGTGGTTTGACTATAGTTGTTGTTCTTTAAATAGAGTCCAGAACACATGGGATTGTAACTGTTCCCTTTGTATTTGCTGGAGTTTGAGTTTTTGTTTCCTCTTTGGCACTGGCTTTCCCGCTCCTCTTCCTCTGTCATGATCTGAATTAGTAGCTTTGAGTTAGGAGTTTATGGAATGTTGATGTTAGGTAGACTGCTGTAGAGTAGGTGCTGAGAGTATTGAATTTAGCTCCTTTTCATAACTACCCAGATCAGTGATATTCATTAAATATGCGTGTAGAATACAAGTGTATATCTTCAGGTGGGTGTTCTTGTCTATTGTGGCGGGGGAGCTTGCTGGAATAGTGGTTGTTGTAGTTTTTTCTACATTGTCATACGTGTTGTTGTTTTTTTTCTTTATCTCTTTTCTTTTTGATTGCTTCTTTCTTCTGAGGACATCGCAATAATAGAGTCCTGTGGTCCCCCTTGCAACTAATGCAGTTGTTGGTATTGCTAGTGCATTTTCGCCAGGTATGGTTGGATTGAGCGAATTCTGAGCAAATTTTGAAGTCTTTATTTTGAGGACAGGCATTAGTGGAGTTCTCTTCTATTGCATAGCATCTGAAGCATGTCTGAATATGGTAAAGCTTTTCCTACTAGATTTGAAATTTTGGTAAGCTCATCTGGAACATGCGTAACCCTAGGTCACATGCTTCTTGTGCAATGATCTCCTGGCCAAAAGTGAAGTTTATGGTTTTTGAGTTGGAAAATTTGAAATGTTATTTTCAAACCTCGGAGACCCCTTCTGGGGAGGGGACCAAAAATGTCCCCAGGTCGGACGCCTCTCTTGATAACGACCCCAAATGCGTTGACACCTCCCTCAACTTTTTCTACATTAACTTCTGCAACATTCGCGGTCTTAGATCTAATTTTCAATCTGTAGAACACCACCTCTTCTCTACTAAACCTCATCTTCTTTTCCTCACCAACTGACAGTAGCCCCTTCTCTGTTCTCTCCTACTTTCTCTATTCTCATTTTCATTCCAAAGCTGGATGTTGCGTCTGTGTACGCAACGACTTAACTCGCTCTCGTGCCCACGCTCTTGAATCTTCCGAGTTTTTCACCATCTGGCTTCGACTTAACAGTCACTCTCAAACTAAATTCATCTGTGCTGTTTATCTCTCCCCTAACTCTTCTGACTATAGTAAATTCTTCGACTACTTAACTTCCAAAATGGAGCACATTCTGTCCCTCTACCCTTTCGCTGAGATTTCCATTCTTGGAGATTTCAATGTTCACCACCAGCTTTAGCTTTCATCTCCCTTCACTGACCATCCTTGTGAACTAGCCTTCAACTTTGCTATCCTCCATGACCTAGAGCAACTGGTGTAACACCCTACTCGTATTCCTGACCGTCTTGGAGACAAGCCCAACATTCTTGATCTCTTCCTCACCTCTAATCTTTCTGCTTATGCTATCCCCCTTTCATCTCCGTTGGGCTCCTCCGATCACAATCTCATTTCTCTATCTTGTCCTATTTTTCCAATACCTCCACAGGATCCCCCAAAGCGAAGGTGGCTCTGGCGTTTTGCTTCTGCCAGTTGAGGGAACCTGAGGTGGTATGCTGATTTTCCCTGGAATGATTACTGCTTCTGTGTCAGAGGTCTATCTCTTTGTGTTGAGCGCATAACAGAGGTGATAGTGTCTCGCATGGAGGTGTACATTCCTCATTCTTTATCTCAACCTAAACCTTCTAAAGCTTGGTTTAACTCAGCCTGTTCTCGTGTTATACATGATAGAGAGGTTCCCCACAAAAGGTACTTGAGTCTTCCATCTCTTGAATCTCACGCACTTTATATCTCTACCCGGAATCATGCAAAGTCTGTTCTTCAACTTTCCAAACACTCCTTCATAAATAGAAAATGTCAAAATATTTCAAACTCAAACTCCCCACGAGACTTCTGGCATCTAGCCAAAAACATCTCCAGTAACTTCACTTCTTCATCTTTCCCTTCTTTATTTCATCCTGATGGCACCACTGCCATCTCTTCTGTCTCTAAAGCTGAACTCTTCTCTCAAACCTTTGCTCACAACTCCACCTTGGATGATTCTGGGCTTGTCCCTCCCTCTCCTCCTCCTCCTGACTATTTCATGTCTGCAATTAAAATTCTTCATAATGATGTTTTCCATGGCCTCACTGGCCTAAACCCTCGGAAGCCTTATGGTCCTGATGGCGTCCCTCCTATTGCTCTCAAAAACTGTGCTTCCGTGCTTCCACCTAGCCTGGCCAAACTTTTTCAACTTTGTTTATCGACTTCTACCTTTCCTTCCTGCTGGAAGTTTGCCTACATTCAGCCTGTTCCTAAAAAGCATGACCGTTCTAATTTCTCAAACTACCGTCCTATAGCTTTAATCTCTTGCTTGTCTAAAGTTTTTTTAATCTATCCTGAATAAGAAGATTTTCAAACATCTGTCACTTCACAATCTTCTATCTGATCGCCAGTATGGCTTCCGTCAAGGTCGCTCTACTGGTGATCTTCTGGCTTTCCTTACTGAGTCTTGGTCATCCTCTTTTAAAGATTTCTACAAAACTTTTGCTCATAGAGTCTGGCAAAGCTTTGATTTCAAATATCTATCCTTCTCTCTGCAACTTTATCCAAGTTTCCTTCTATTGCTGCTGTGGTAGATCACTGTTCTTCTAAATCTGTTAATAGTGGAGTTCCTCAGAGTTCTGTCCTGTCACCCACTCTCTTTCTATTATTCATTAATGACCATCTAACCAAATGTTTTGCCCTATCCACTCCTACGCTGATGATACCACCCTACATCTTTCCACGTCCTTTCAGAGACGACCAACCCTTCAGGAAGTCAACAGATCACACAGGGACGCCACAGAACTCCTGACTTCCGATCTTTCTAAGATTTGCGATTGGGGCAGAGAAAATCTGGTAGTTTTCAATGCTTCAAAAACTCAATTCCTCCATCTATAAACTCGACACAACCTTCCATACAACTATCCCTTTTTCTTTAATGACACTCAACTGTCTCTTCCACACTGAATATCCACGGTCTGTCCTTTACTCATAATCTCAACTGGAAACTTGACATCTCATCTCTTGCTAAAACATCTTCTATGAAGTTAAGTGTTCTGAAGCGTCTCCGCCAGTTTTTCTCGCCCCCCCAAGTGCTTACTTTATATAAGGGCCTTATCCGCCCTTGTATGGAGTACTCTTCGCATGTTTGGGAGGGTTCCAGCCACACAGTTTTACTAGATAGGGTGGAATAAAAAGCTATTCGTCTCATCAACTCCCCTCCTCTTCAGCCTCTTTTTCACCGCCGAAATGTTGCATCTCTTTCTATCTTTTATCGCTATTTTTATGCTAATTGTTTTACTGATCTTGCTATCTGCATGCCCCCCTTCCTCCTGCGGCCTCGATGCAGAAGGCTTTCTTCTTCCTCACATCCCTATTCTATCCAACTCCCTTACGCAAGAGTTAACCAGTGCTCTCATTCAGTCATACCTTTCTGTGGTTAACTTTGGTAGTCCCTCCCTGAATTTGTATTTCCGACATCCTACGACTTGTCTTCTTTTAAGAGGGAGGTATCGAGGCATTTCCTCCCTAATTTTGGCTGATGATTTTCCCTTTGTAGAGAGTCAACACTCAAGTGAACCATTTTCTTAATCTTTTCTTTTTTTTTTTTTTGCCCTTGGCTGGCTCTCTTCTCTTCATAAAAAATATATATATTTCATCAGGTCCTGGTGACTTTAATTTCTTCAGTCTATCTCTTATTCTACTATCTCCCTAGTTATATAAATATCCGTCAGCTTCTCACTCGTCTGTCTGATATATATATATATATATATATATATATATATATATATATATATATAATATATATATATATATATATATATATATATGTATATATATGCTATATATATATATATATATATATATATATATATATATATATATATATATATATATATATATATATATATATATATATATATATATATATATATATATATATATATATATATATATATATATATATATATATATATATATATATATATATATATATATATATATATGCATATATGCAACATCTTAGATCTAATTTTCAATCTGTGGAACACCACCTCTCCTCTACTAAACCTCATCTTCTTTTCCTCACCGAAACACAGCTGTCTGAGGCAACTGACAGTAGCCCTTCTCTGTTCCCTCCTACTTTCTATTCTCATTTTCATTCCAAAGCTGGATGTTGCGTCTATGTACGCAACGACTTAACTTGCTCTCGTGCCCACGCTCTTGAGTCTTCCGAATTTTCCACCATCTGGCTACGACTTAACAGTCACTCTCAAACTAAATTCATCTGTGCTGTTTATCTCTCCCTAACTCTTCTGACTATAGTAATTTCTTCGACTACTTAACTTCTAAAGTGGAGCACATTCTGTCCCTCTACCCTTTCGCTGAGATTTCCATTCTTGGAGATTTCAATGTTCACCACCAGCTTTGGCTTTCCTCTCCTTCACTGACCACCCTGGTGAACTAGCCTTCAACTTTGCTATCCTCCATGACCTAGAGCAACTGGTGCAACACCCTACTGTATTCCTGACCGTCTTGGAGACACGCCCAACATTCTTGATCTCTTCCTCACCTCTAACCCTTCTGCTTATGCTGTCACCCTTTCATCTCCGTTGGGCTCCTCCGATCACAATCTCATTTCTGTATCTTGTCCTATTTTTCCAATCCTCCGCAGGATCCCCAAAGCGAAGGTGCCTCTGGCGTTTTGCCTCTGCCAGTTGGGGGACCTGAGGAGGTATTATGCTGATTTTCCTGAATGATTATTGCTTCCGTGTCAGAGACCCATCTCTTTGTGCTGAACGCATAACAGAGGTGTTAGTATCTGGCATGGAGGCGTACATTCCTCATTCTTTTTCTCAACCTAAACCTTCTAAACCTTGGTTTAACTCAGCCTGTTCTCGTGCTATACATGATAGAGAGGTTGCCCACAAAAGGTACTTGAGCCTTCCATCTCCTGAATCTCATGCACTTTATATCTCTGCCCGGAATCATGCCAAGTCTGTTCTTCAACTTGCCAAACACTCTTTCATAAATAGGAAATGTCAAAATCTTTCAAACTCAAACTCTCCTCGTGACTTCTGGCATCTAGCCAAAACATCTCAAATAACTTCACTTCTTCATCTTTCCTCCTTTATTTCATCCTGATGGCACCACTGCCATCTCTTCTGTCTCTAAAGCTGAACTCTTTTCTCAAACCTTTGCTCACAACTCCACCTTGGACGATTCTGGGCTTGTCCTCCTCTCCTCCTCCCTCTGACTATTTCATGTCTACAATCAAAATTCTTCGTAATGATGTTTTCCATGCCCTTGCTGGCCTAAACCCTCGGAAGGCTTATGGACCTGATGGGGTCCCTCCTATTGTTCTCAAAACTGTGCTTCTGTGCTTGCACCTTGCCTGGCCAAACTCTTCCAACTTTGTCTATCGACTTCTACCTTTCCTTCCTGCTGGAAGTTCGCCTACATTCAGCCTGTTCCTAAAAAGGGTGACCGTTCTAACCCCTCAAACTACCGTCCTATAGCTTTAATCTCTTGCTTGTCTAAAGTTTTTGAATCTATCCTGAATAGGAAGATTCTCAAACATCTGTCACTTCACAATCTTCTGTCTGATCGCCAGTATGGCTTCCGTCAAGGTCGCTCTACTGGTGATCTTCTGGCTTTCCTTACTGAGTCTTGGTCATCCTCTTTAGAGATTTCGGTGAAACTTTTGCTGTTGCGTTAGACATATCAAAAGCTTTTGATAGAGTCTGGCATAAAGCTTTGATTTCAAAACTGCCCTCCTACGGCTTCTATCCTTCTCTCTGCAACTTTATCTCAAGTTTCCTTTCCGACCGCTCTATTGCTGCTGTGGTAGACGGCTACTGTTCTTCTCCTAAACCTATTAATAGTGGTGTTCCTCAGGGTTCTGTCCTGTCACCCACTCTCTTTCTATTATTCATTAATGACCTTCTTAACCAAACTTCTTGCCCTATCCACTCCTACGCTGATGATACCACCCTACATCTTTCCACGTTCTTTCAGAGACGTCCAACCCTTCAGGAAATTAACAGATCACGCGGGACGCCACGGAACGCCTGACTTCCGATCTTTCTAAGATTTCCGATTGGGGCAGAGAAAATCTAGTAGTTTTCAATGCCTCAAAACTCAATTCCTCCATCTATCAACTCGACACAACCTTCCAGACAACTATCCTCTTCTTCAATGACACTCAACTGTCTCCTCTTCCACAATGAATATCCTCGGTCTGTCCTTTGCTCATAATCTTAACTGGAAACTTCACATCTCATCTCTTGCTAAAACAGCTTCTATGAAATTAGGTGTTCTGAGGCGTCTCCGCCAGTTTTTCTCGCCCTCCAACTGCTTACTCTGTATAAGGGCCTTATCCGTCCCTGTATGGAGTACTCTTCGCATGTTTGGGGGTTCCAGTCACACAGCTTTGCTTGATAGGGTGGAATCGAAAGCTCTTCGTCTCATCAACTCCCTCCTCTGACTAACTGTCTTCAGTCTCTTTCTCACCGCCGAAATGTTGCATCCCTTTCTATATTTTATCGCTATTTTCATGGTAACTGTTCTACTGATCTTGCTAACTGCATGCCTCCCTCCTCCTGCGGCCACGCTGCACAAGGCTTTCTTCTTCCTCTCATCCCTATTCTGTCCAACTCTAATGCAAGAGTTAACCAGTACGCTCAATCATTCATCCCTTTCACTGGTAAACTCTGGAACTCCCTCCTGCATCTGTATTTCCGAATTCCTACATTACACGTTTTCTTAATTTTACTTTGGATTCTCTATACTAGCTTGTTTTCATCAATTTTATCGTTTTGAAGCAAAATAATGTAAAATGACGAATAAGCACAATTTTCAATCGAGATAGTTTTTTTTCATAAAACACCTTAAAACACATAAATAAGACGTTTTAACAAATATAGTGTTTTGCCTGCATTTATGAGTTTGGTGCATAAAACGCTAGAATACACTAAAATAACCCACTTTTGACATATTTCACTTCCTTAGACATATATTGTGTTTTGCCTGCATTTCTGAGTTTTGGTTCATAAAACGCTGGAATACATCAAAATAACCCTTTTGACATATTTCACTTCCTTAAACAAATAGTGTGTTTTCCCTGCAATTCTGAGTTTTGTTACATAAAACGCTGGAATACACCAAAATAACCCCTTTTGACATATTTCACTACCTTAGACAAATAGTGTGTTTTGCCTGCAATTCTGAGTTTTGTTACATAAAACGCTGGAATACACCAAAATAACGAGCCACATACTTCACTTCCTTAGACAAATAGTGTGTTTTGCCTGCAATTCTGAGTTTTGTTGCATAAAACGCTTAACAAATAGTGTGTTTTGCCATTTTTTACATATTTCAGTTCTTATTTCTTAGACAAATAGTGTGTTTTCGTAGCATTTCTGTGTTTTGGTGGAAAACAGCTAAAAACTGATTAAATTACACGTTTTTCTTAATTTTACTTTGGATTCTCTATACTAGCTTGTTTTCATCAATTTTATCGTTTTGAAGCAAAATAATGTAAAATGACGAATAAGCACAATTTTCAATCGAGATAGTTTTTTTTCATAAAACACCTTAAAACACATGAATAAGACGTTTAAACAAATATAGTGTTTTGCCTGCATTTATGAGTTTGGTGCATAAAACGCTAGAATACACTAAAATAACCCACTTTTGACATATTGTGTTTTGCCTGCATTTCTGAGTTTTGGTTCATAAAACGCTGGAATACATCAAAATAACCCCTTTTGACATATTTCACTTCCTTAAACAAAATATTCTGAGTTTTGTTACATAAAATAACCAAAATAACCCTTTTGACATATTTCACTTCCTTAGACAAATAGTGTGTTTTGCCTGCAATTCTGAGTTTTGTTACATAAAACGCTGGAATACACCAAAATAACCCCTTTTCACATATTTCACTTCCTTAGACAAATAGTGTGTTTTGCCTGCAATTCTGAGTTTTGTTGCATAAAACGCTGGAATACACCAAAATAACCCATTTTTACATATTTCAGTTCCTTAGACAAATAGTGTGTTTCCGTAGCATTTCTGTGTTTTGGTGGAAAACAGCTAAAAACTGATAAAATTACACGTTTTTCTTAATTTTACTTTGGATTCTCTATACTAGCTTGTTTTCATCAATTTTATCGTTTTGAAGCAAAATAATGTAAAATGACGAATAAGCACAATTTTCAATCGAGATAGTTTTTTTTTCATAAAACACCTTAAAAACACATAAATAAGACGTTTTAACAAATATAGTGTTTTGCCTGCATTTTTGAGTTTGGTGCATAAAACGCTAGAATACACTAAAATAACCCATTTTTGACATATTTCACTTCCTTAGACATATATTGTGTTTTGCCTGCATTTCTGAGTTTTGGTTCATAAAACGCTGGAATACATCAAAATAACCCCTTTTGACATATTTCACTTCCTTAAACAAATAGTGTGTTTTCCCTGCAATTCTGAGTTTTGTTATCCGTAGCATTTCTGTGTTTTGGTGGAAAACAGCTAAAACTGATAAAATTACACGTTTTTCTTAATTTTACTTTGGATTCTCTATACTAGCTTGTTTTCATCAATTTTATCGTTTTGAAGCAAAATAATGTAAAATGACGAATAAGCACAATTTTCAATCGAGATAGTTTTTTTCATAAAACACCTTAAAACACATGAATAACACGTTTTAACAAATATAGTGTTTTGCCTGCATTTCTGAGTTTGGTGCATAAAACGCTAGAATACACTAAAATAACCCACTTTTGACATATTTCACTTCCTTAGACATATATTGTGTTTTGCCTGCATTTCTGAGTTTTGGTTCATAAAACGCTGGAATACATCAAAATAACCCCTTTTGACATATTTCACTTCCTTAGACAAATAGTGTGTTTTCCCTGCAATTCTGAGTTTTGTTACATAAAACGCTGGAATACACCAAAATAACCCAATTTTTGACATATTTCAGTTCCTTAGACAAATAGTGTGTTTTGCCTGCAATTCTGAGTTTTGTTGCATAAAACGTTGGAATACACCAATATAACCCATTTTTTACATATTTCAGTTCATTAGAAAAATAATGTGTTTTCTTGGAATTTCTGTGTTTTTAGCTAAAACTAATAAAATTACACGTTTTCTTAATTTTACTTTGGATTCTCTACTAGCTTGTTTTCATCAATTTTATCGTTTTGAAGCAAAATAATGTAAAATGACGAATAAGCACAATTTTCAATCGAGATAGTTTTTTTTCATAAAACACCTTAAAAACACATGAATAAGACGTTTTAACAAATATAGTGATGGCGACTGCAAATGTAACACTAAGAATACTTCCTGTGGGACACCATCATTTAGAGCAGTAGCCTCGGAGAGAACACTCCACTCGAACCCGTAAAAGACGTCTGGATAAAACTGCTGGATAAAATAGGAAGGTGGCCACGAAGGCCAAAATTAAACAAGAAACTGTAAAATGCCATGACACCAAGTGTCGTAGGCCTTCTCAGGTCAAAAAACAGTTACTTGATGGTGGTGATTAGAAAGGCCTCACAAATGGAAGACTCTAGGGATAAAAGAGCATCAGTAGTAGACCTCATCTTTCGAAGCCATACTGTACCGATGACAAGTACTTCTCTCCAAGTACCACATGAGTCTTACATTTACCATCTTTTCTAACACTTTACAAATGCAGGATGTCAAAGATATAGGACGGTAGTTCGTAGCCTGGAGATTATCTTTCCCAGGCTTCGGAAATGGGAGAACCACTGCCACAGCCCAAGAAGATGGAAAGTCACCGGTATGCCAAATCATATTATAAAGATTTAATAAAGTTAAAAGCAGGTCAGACATGTGACGCAGAAGGCATAAGGAATATCATCTGGCCAGGAGAAGAGTCATGACACTGGGACAAAGCAGTCCGCAACTCGGAGGCAGAGAAAGGGACATTATAAGACTCCTCCAGTGGAAGAAAAATTTATGCCGAGAGATTCCATTCTCTGGCGGTGACGTGCGCCTGGGCTGCAGGATGCCTCCGGGAAACACTGGCAAAGTGCTCTGAAGAGGTCGGCGACAGTCCTAGGGTCTGCCACCGTTCGCCCAGCAGACAACAAAACTGGTGGGGAAGGAGCAGAATACTTCCCAGCAATTCGGCGGACTTTGTTAAAGACATCCGTAAGAGGGTGCGGGCGTTAATGGAAGAGACATAAGCTTTCAAGAGGCTCTTTGTGCCTCTTTCAAAACGCGGCGGGCTCGAGCTCGGCAGCGAAAAGCTTCCAGGCACTGCGGGTCCCCACGATGTCGCCGGAGACGAGAGAAAGCTGCTTTCACAGCTTTGTGTGCATGCTGCGTTCCACCAAGGAACGCTTAGTAAAGCGACCGACGTCCTAGGGATTGTCTGAAGCTACTGAATGTAAAAATCGGTAAAATAATCAACAGCCTCAGCACAAGTAGTCAGCCAACGGACGGATAAAGAGCTAAGGTCTGTGAATCGAGGCCAATCTGCCTTGTCTAAAACCCAGCGTGGGGCCGGGACTGCTCAGAGTTCACAGATTGTAATAAAATCGGAAAGTGGTCACTACTGTAAACTGGTAGGACCCGCCAATTAAAATCAAGGAAAGAATTAGATGTACACAGAGAAAGATCGATAGCTGTAAAAGTCCCAGTAGGACTGTGGAAATGTGTAACATCCCAGAATTTAAAACCTCAATCCTCATCCTCAATAAAAGAACCGATTAAAACCCCACGAGGATTACTAGCACCTTCATCCCACAATGACGGCCGTTAAAATCTCCCAACAAGAAGGCAAAACTGCTAAAATTCCACGTTTTTCTTAATTTTACTTTGGATTCTCTATACTAGCTTGTTTTCATCAATTTTATCGTTTTAAAGCAAAACAATGTAAAATGAAGAATAAGCAAAATTTTCAATCGAGATAGTTTTTTTTCATAAAACACCTTAAAACACATAAATAAGACGTTTTAACAAATATAGTGTTTTGCCTGAATTTTTTAGTTTGATGCATAAAACGCTAGAATATACTAAAATAACCCATTTTTGACATATTTCAGTTCCTTAGACAAATAGTGTGTTTTCCAGGCAAATCTGAGTTTTGTTCATAAAACGCTGGAATACACCAAAATATTCCCTTTTGACATATTTCACTTCCTTAGACAAATAGTGTGTTTTGCTTGCAATTCTGAGTTTTGTTGCATAAAACGCTGAAATACACCAAAATAACCCATTTTTTACATATTTCAGTTCCTTAGACAAATAGTGTGTTTCCGTAGCATTTTTGTGTTTTGGTGGAAAACAGCTAAAACTGATAAAATTACACGTTTTTCTTAATTTTACTTTGGATTCTCTGTACTAGCTTGTTTTCATCAATTTTATCATTTTGAAGCAAAATAATGTAAAATGAAGAATAAGAAAATTTTCAATCGAGATAGTTTTTTTTCATAAACACCTTAAAAACATATAAATAAGACGTTTTAACAAATATAGTGTTTTGCCTGAATTTTTCAGTTTGGTGCATAAAACGCTAGAATACACTAAAATAACCCATTTTTGACATATTTCAGTTCCTTAGACAAATAATGTGTTTTGCCTGCATTTTTGAGTTTTGGTTCATAAAACGCTGGAATACACCAAAATAACCCCTTTTTTGACATATTTCACTTTCTTTAACAAATAGTTTGTTTTGTCTGGAATTCTGCGTTTTGTTGCATAAAACGCTGGAATAAATCAAAATAACCCCTTTTTGACATATACCACTTCCTTAGGCAAATAGTGTGCTTTACTTGCAATTCTGAGTTTTGTTGCATAAAACGCTAGAATACACCAAAATAACCCATTTTTGACATATTTCCGTTCCTTACACAAACAGTGTGTTTCCGTAGCATTTATGTGTTTTAGTGGAAAAAGATAAAAACTGCTAAAATTCCACGTTTTTTTAAATTTTACTTTGGATTCTGTATACTAGCCTGTTTTCATCAATTTTATCATTTTAAAGCAAAACAATGTAAAATGATAAATAAGCAAAAATTTCAATCGAGATAGTTTTTTTTTCATAAAACACCTTAAAAAAACATAAATAAGACGTTTTAAGAAATATAGTGTTTTGCCTGCATTTTTTAGTTTGATGCATAAAACGCTAGAATACACTAAAAATAACCCATTTTTTACATATTTCAGTTCCTTAGACAAATAGTGTGTTTCCGTAGCATTTTTGTGTTTTGGTGGAAAACAGCTAAAAACTGAAAAAATTACAAGTTTTTCTTAATTTTACTTTGGATTCTCTGTACTAGCTTGTTTTCATCAATTTTATCGATCTGAAGCAAAATAATGTAAAATGAAGAATAAGAAAAATTTTCAATCGAGATAGTTTTTTTTCATAAAACACCTTAAAAACATATAAATAAGACGTTTTAACAAATATAGTGATTTGCCTGAATTTTTTAATTTGGTGCATAAAACGCTGGAATACACTAAAATAACCCATTTTGACATATTTCAGTTCCTTAGACAAATAATGTGTTTTGCCTGCATTTTTGAGTTTTGGTTCATAAAACGGTGGAATACACCAAAATAACCCCTTTTTTGACATATTTCCCTTTCTTTAACAAATATTTTTTTTTTTCTGGAAATCTGCGTTTTGTTGCATAAAACGCTGTAATATACCAAAATAACCCCTTTTTGACATATACCACTTCCTTAGGCAAATAGTGTGCTTTGCTTGCAATTCTGAGTTTTGTTGCATAAAACGCTAGAATACACCAAAATAACCCATTTTTGACATATTTCCGTTCCTTACACAAACAGTGTGTTTCCGTAGCATTTATGTGTTTTAGTGGAAAAAAGCTAAAAAACTGCTAAAATTCCACGTTTTTTTTTTATTTTACTTTGGATTCATTATACTAGCCTGTTTTCATCAATTTTATCATTTTAAAGCAAAACAATGTAAAATGATAAATAAGCAAAAATTTCAATCGAGATAGTTTTTTTTTCATAAAACACCTTAAAAAAACATAAATAAGACGTTTTAAGAAATATAGTGTTTTGCCTGCATTTTTTAGTTTGATGCATAAAACGCTAGAATACACTAAAAATAACCCATTTTTGACATATTTTAGTTCCTTAGACAAATAGTGTCTTTTCCAGGCAAATCTGATTTTTGTTATATAAAACGCTGGAATACACCAAAATATTCCATTTTTTGACATATTTCACTTCCTTAGGCAAATAGTGTGTTTTGCTTGCAATCCTGAGTTTTGTTGCATAAAACGCTGAAATACACCAAAATAACCCATTTTTTACATATTTCAGTTCCTTAGGGCTTAGACCAGTGGTTCCCAAACTATCTTACCTGACGCCCCCTTCTTGCTTCCAGTAGACCCGCACGCCCCCCCCTCCCACTTCCTGTTTTGCTCATGTGAACTTATTTTATTTTATTGCATTTATTTCTTAGCACTGTTCAGGAAAACAGATCTCTGTTTGTATTAAATTTTAATAATGAAAGCCACTCAAACAAATAATAGTACATTCCAGAGAGACATTTTGATTTTATTATTCTTATAATCTATTAAAACATTTTTTTTAGCAGATGACTTCACGCCCCCCTTGAATTCTCTTTACGCCTCCCTAGGGGGGTGCGCCCCCCAGTTTGGGAACCACTGCTTTAGAGAGTCAGAGCCCGTGCATAGCATCCGACTAATTGTGCGACAAGTAATTTCCTGTACCCTAAACATAATACTCGGCAGGTGTAGTTCAGCTCTGAGGATTTCAATCCGTGCAGGCCTCGTGCATCCCAAGATTATCTGCATGGCTTCATTCTGAACAAGCTCCAAGGGACGGAGTTGGGTGACACTAAACTGTATTAAAACAGGAGCGGCATAATCAATAAGGGACCGTATGACAGATATATAAAACATTCTTAGGACTGGAATGCCAGCCCCCAGGCCCCTGTTGGCTAGCAGCCACAGTGGTGCTAGCCGTGGCAAACAGAGGTCTCGAACATAGTGGACGGCTTGAAGAGACTTCCTGAAGCTCATCTGAACACCCAGGTACTTGTGTATATGAACTCTAGGGATGGGAACATTGTTTACAGTGGGCAGCCGAGAGACCTTCCCTTTAGCTTGAAATTTTGTTTTACATTCATTAATCACTATCATTTGGACACACAACGCTGCCAGTTGTGACAAAGCAACCTGGAGAATCCTGGGTGTGGGGCATTGGAGGAGTATGTCATCAGCATAGATGAGGACCTGGGTGCCCTGCGGAAAGGAACAGCGCGCAATTTTGTCCATTAAAACATTGAAAAGCATTGGACTAAGGACTCCACCCTGTGGTGTTCCAAGCTCAAAGACTTCCTCAGAGGAGACTGCACCTTGAAACCAAACATGTGCTGTTCTATTATACAAATAGTCCCTGATCCATCCTAATAATCTATCTTTTACACCTTTGAGAATGAGTTCACCATAATAATATCTTTGTTGGCCCTGTCGAAGGCACCCTTGAGATCAACGAAAGCTCTGCAGGTAGCATCCTTATCTATAAGGCATTCAACAAAACAATGACTTGTAGAGTGACCTTTTAGGAACCCATGTACATTGCCAGAGAGTACATGGCCCACCTTGTATATAAGCCTGTTAAGTATTACTAGCTCTATCATCTTACACAGACAGCTAGTGAGAGAAATAGGGCGAAAGGTGCCAACACCTTTGGGTATTGGGATGACGATGGCTGTTTTCCAAGAGTGGGGAAGCTTGCCTGCAGTGAAGGACATGTTAAATAAATCCAAGATAGGGTTGTCTACCTTTACCTCCAGGAGAGCATTGAGGATATCATAAGTGATGCCATCTTTGCCAGGAGCTGTTGACTTGCCCAACTTGACTGCCGAGAGGAGTTTGTCATGCGTGATAGGCACACAGGTGTGATCCAGCAGAGGAACACTGTGGCAAAACAACTCCATCCTTCGTAGGCTTTGCTGATCAAGCGCCTCCTGGTGTTCCACAGGAAGGCCAGAGAAGGATGAGGCTTCCTTCCACTGGAAGACGAGTTTTCGTGCACTGCCTGCAGGATCAGGGTCACATACCTGCCGTCTAGACTTGCCCCGGACGCTGTTGACATGGTGCCACACCTCCTGGAGGGACCGGGTCCTGCGCACCTTGTCCAGGAAGGAGACCCAGTACTTCTTCCTTTCCTGCTGCTGCAAATCCATGAGGTGTCGAGCCACGGTAACCATGGCATTCCGTGACTCTGTGGCATGGGCCCTTGCTGAAACCCTTGGAGTCGCGATGAATCCCTCGATGGTGTGCAGGAGTCCATCGTACAGTGCCTCTGCATCAGCAAAGGAGCTCTTCACGGCAGTGTACCATGCTACCACATGGACGACGAGGTCCGTCATCCTGGATGGTGGCACCGTCAAGCGCTTCCTGGACACTGCTGTGGCAGACTGCACCGGGAGGGTCGTCTCCAGGGTTAAGTGGTCGCTCAGCAATGACCTGACAAGATAAGTTTCGGCAGTATATGTTGGCATATTGATGAGGGCTACATAATCAAGTCTGCCTCCTTGCACATGTGTGTGTGTGGTCCCCAGTAAGTACAGCTGTATCTGTGGTGTCAAGGAAAGCCTTCCAGCGCAAACCATTGGCATTGGTGTTGAGGTGGCTTCTTAATTCCTTATGCCTCGCATTAAGATCACCCATGATAACACTTTGCTCTTCAAGAACATATTCAGGAAAATTTGCAATATTTAAGGCACCAGCATGAATGTACATGTTTACAAAGTATATAATTTCATCCAAAGTGTGCAAGCAAACGGAAATGAATTCAATACCCTTCATCATCCCATTTCCATGAAGTTAACTGGAATCCCATGTTTAATGTAAGTGGCCATCCCCCCGACTACTGCTGTCACCTCAACTGAGGGTGTGGGAGGCATAACCCCACAGCTCCGGCACCCGTGGCCCTACCTCCGGTAAGGCAATAATGACAGGCTTATGGAGAAGGACATGAGAGTGTAATTCAGTGAAACGGGCATGTAGACCATTGACATTCCATGTTAGGGTGCGGAAAGTCTTACCGTTTATTGCGTTGGTGTTGCATCTGTGTCTTCAGGCCGTCCACTTCCTGTGTCAGGCGAGATATCTGCTCCATCAGCATCTGTATGGCTGCCACCAGATGTCCCTGGTCTGGCTCGGGGCTGGCAGTCTTCAGATGTCCCTAGTCTGGCTCGGGGCTGGCAGTCTTCAGGTGTCCCTGGTCTGGCTCGGGGCTGGCAGTCCGGGCTGGGATTGTGCTGAAGCACTGCTTCTTCTTTCGGCTGACCAATGTCCATTCACCTGCATTATCCTCCTCACAGTCTGCCACAGGTGACTTGCTCTCTGAAGCAGGGGGAGCAGAGACCATCCCTGAGGGGCTCCGGGGTTGTCGTGTGGGTCCCTTGACTGGCTTGGCGGGGGTATCCATCCTCGGTGTGGGTGCAGCAGCAGTTGCACATTGCCCTGCAGCATTGTCCTTTTTCTTGGGTGGGTCGCACAGGCTATGCTGACACACGACACTCTCTCCTTGGCCCTGTTGAGTACCGCTAGCTGGAGATGGGGTTGGGGCCACAGTGGAGGTCCCACTGCATACTGTGTGCTGCTGGTTCTTGAAGGCAGCAAACTCGTTACTAAGTCCAGAGACCGTAGCAGTCAGGTTGTCCACCTTTGCAGCTATTGCACTCACCACCGCCATTAGCTGCTGGGTAGCGTCGGTGGCAAGCAGTTCCTAAGTGATGCCTGCCTGGGGCACTGTGTTTGGAGGCACAAGGGGCACTGTAGCAGTGTGCTAAGGCAAAGGTGGGAACACAGCAGGTGTGGTTGAAGTGCCATTGGTGGGGCAGGAAGGCTGGGACAGGTGAGGGGCAGCAGCCAAGAAGGAGGGCTTCGTCACCCAGGCGTTGGTCTGGAGAGGTGGAGCCTGGCGGAACACAAGCCTGGGCCGACTCACCTCATCCGTGGCAGGCTCCCTTTAGGGCCGAGGCCTGACAGTGCAGAGGGTGGAGTGGGCGTTGTGGTCACCCTCACAATTGCAACAGCGAGGAGGGATTTTGGTGCCCTCTTTGATCTCATCCAGGCACTATGCTGACTTATGGGGGCCAGCACAGTACCTGCAGCGAGGGGCAGACTGGCAGCGCCACTACTTGTGTCCCCAGCGACTGCAGTGGCGACATAAATCTGGTTCTGGCGTGTAACGCTCCACACGCTGACGTCCAAGGCCCAGGAGATGCACCTCACTGGGCAGGAGGTAAGACGTGGTGTGTTTTGCTCCCGATTTTTTTTTTGTTGATTTCGTTCTTTGTTGTTTTAGCAGGATGTACGAGAACGACTGTAAGGTATGCAAAGGTGAGGTGAACAATAGGAGTAACTCCATCGCGTGTAAATGTTGTGGAGATTGGTACCACACGCGATGTGTGGGCCTTAAGGAAGCCAGCCAGAAGGTACTGAGGAACGACTTCCTAATAGGCCTATGCCCTGAGTGCCTAGACACTACCAGGGCATGGTGGGAGGAGAAACGGGTAGCAAAGGAAGAGGGAGGCACGGATGGAACAGGGGAGGGCCCTGACCCTAGTAGTCAAGGAGATGTGGAGATGGAGGGGGGCGCCACAGGTGCGGTGACCCCACAGGAGTCCGACCACTCCTACAGCAACAAGGCTGTAACGGACTCCCTGGTAACCGAGGGAAGGGGCAGTGAAGAGGTGATGGTGGAAAAGGACAGCAGTCTGGAGGAGGCAGGTAAGGAGCCAAAGGTACAGGAGGAGGCCAAGGGAGGGGCTAGGAGTAGGAGTGCACTAGATACCCCCAGCCAGACACGGGCCAACAGCAGAGGTACCCAGGAGGCCAATAGTAAGAGAGGAAGGAGGACCAGGGCAGTGTTGGGAGTAGAGGCAGGAGTGGCAGAGGTAAGGGCCATAGTGAGTCGGCATGGATGGGCATAGGTCGGCAATCCTGGCGACATATCCAGGATGGCAAGTGGCTATGGCTGAAGACAGGGAGCAAAGTTAGGAGGATGTGGCTGTTTGGAGATAGCCTGATGAGAGGAGTAGGGAAAGAGATATACTCCCTGTCGAAAGGTGGGTATAGAGTGATGGACAAAAGCAGACCAGGGGCCAATATTCGGGGCATCCGTGAGGCGGTGATGAGCTCCCTTCACCAGATGGAGCCTGAAGACCTGGTGGTGGTAGAGGGAGGAGGAAACAGGCTGGAGGATATAGGAGGACGAGAGACAGTGAGAGTGATGGAGGAGATAGTCAGAGTGGTGGAGCGTAAAACACACAGGAGGCCCCTGGTGATGTGTATCCCTAAGAGGAGGGACAAGGAGGGTCAGGTCTTTGGCCGGGAGAGGAGATGGGTGAATGGAAAGGTAGTAGAAAGACTGGAAGACTGGAAATGTGATGGGATGCAGCTGTGGGAGAGGATGGACTGGAGGCAGGTGTGGACACAGGATGGCGTACACATGTCCACTATTGGAAAGGTGTGGGTGGCCTGGAGCTTGGTAGAGTGGGCTCAGCGTTGGAAGGAAGGCAGCAGGGAATAGGACAGAATCCAGAGAGAATGGGCAGGTGTTTGTATGAGAGAGGAGGACAGAAGCGTGAAAGAGAGCAGGTTACCGAGAGAAAGGGAACCTGCAGGAGGAGAGTGTGTAAATGTAAAAGGGCGTCAGGATGCATGAGGATTGGGTGTGTGAATGTGAGAGGATGGGGCACTGGCAAGTTTGAGGATTTATGCAAGGAGCTGAATGAATGGAGCTTGGATGTGGTAGGTATCACGGAGACTCACCTGCGGGACGTGGTGCATATGGAAAGAAATGAGTTTGTCATGATAGGGAAAGGGCGTAGAAAACAGGATAAGTTAGGAGGAGGCGTAGCCTTGCTCCACAGAAAGGTGAGGAACCTGAGAGTGGAAGAGCTGGACATAGGAGACAGTGCTGAGAGTGAGGACGTGCTAGCTGTTCGAGTGGAGTGCAGGAGTGAAAGTGGCAGAGCTGAGAGGATAGTCGTAGTGGTAGTGTATATGACAGTGGAAGGCGACAGAGCAGTTAGGAGAATGGCAGAAAATATAGTGTTTTGAAAAGATTGCAAGAGAGTATGCTGGAGAGAGTGATTGTTATGGGAGACATGAATGCCCACATAGGTATGTTAGGTGAACAAATGAACAGGAATGGTGAGATGCTGGATGAGCTTGTGAATGAGGTGAGTTTGGAGAATCTCAATGAGACCCTGGCTGAAGGACGAGTGACTTGGTGTGGGAGGAACCAGGAGTCTGCGATTGACTACATGCTAGTGAATGGGAGAATGCGTGAAGTTGTTGACCGCATGTGGATTGATGAAGATGGGATGATTGACATAGTCTCAGACCATAACATGCTGGTGTTAGAGTGCAAGTTGAATGGAAGAGATGGAACAAATGCCAAGGCCAAGAGGAAAAGTGGAGATTGAGAGATGTAGGATGGGAGAATTTCCAGGTGGACTTGAGTGAGAGGAGCTGGGAGGATGAAAGTCTAAGCGACGTGGATGAACTGAATGATAGATTTGTAGAAAATGTGAGAAATGCAGCAGTAAGCCAGATAGGGTATGCAAGAACAAGTGCCAGAAAGCATGCATGTAGGCCGTGGTGGAATAATGAGATCAGGGATGCTAGGAAGGAAAGAAAGAGACTGAATAGGATGTGCAGACAGTTAAGAAAGAGGAGACATGAGAGTGAGGAAGCTGAAAGGGAGTACCTGAATGCATGGGCAGCGTATGTGAGTCAGCAGCGAATGACGAAGCGAAAGATAATGAATGCTAAAGTTACAAGTGAGAGAAGTGTGATTCAGTCCCTTAGAGAGAAAGGTATGGAAGGTGGGCGAGAATGGTACAGATTCCTGAGGGGTGAGGGGATGCCTGACAGTGAGAATGTGGAGAGCCTGAAGGTGAATGGGGCAGTGGTGACTGATAAGGAAGAAATGAGAAGGGCAATAAAAGAGTTTTGGGAAGAGATTGGAGGTGTAGGTGAGGTCTTTGATGTGGATGAAGGACATGTGTCACTGGAGAGAAAGGATGCAGATGAGTTGAATGAAAGGATCAGCAGGGAGGAGGTGGAGAAATGTGTGAAGAAGCAGAAGAATGGGAAGGCAGCAGGGCCGGATGAGATACCGTATGAAATGTACAAAATGGAGGAGAAGTAGTGATTGATAGGATGACTGAGTTGTTCAACCAGGTGTGGGAGGAGGAGAGAGTGCCGAGAATGTGGAATGAATGCAGGGTGACCTTGTTGCATAAGGGAGGATATAAGAGTAAGAATGAGTTGAGGAACTACAGGCCGATTGCGTTAGTTAACACAGTAGGCAAAGTGTTCAGTGCGGTGTTGAATGAGAGATTGTGCAAATGGATTGAGAGAGTTGGAGTGTTAGGCGAAGAGCAAAATGGATTCCGAGTGGACAGGAGAGCAGAAGACAATCTGTTTGTGGTGAATGAATTGATTGAGAGAAAGAAAAGGGATGGTAGCAAACTATACTTAGGTTTCCTAGACATAGAGAAAGCATATGATAGGGTAAACAGAGAAATGCTAGGTAGGGTGTTAGAAAAGATTGGGTTAAGTGCAAAGATAGTTAACATAGTGAGAAGTATGTATGTGGATACAAGAGCTAAGTATAAACTAGGGATATAGAGACAGACTGGGTGAAGAGTGAAAGAGGAGTTAGGCAGGGTTGCATATTATCACCAACCCTCTTTAGCTTATATACAGAAGAATTGGCTGCTAGAATGAGGAGAATGAATGCAGGTGTAAATGTGGGAAATGATAAGATAGGTGTGCTCTTGTATGCAGATGATGTTGTAGTCATGAGTGAGTCGGCAGAAGAGCTACAGAGTATGCTTGATGTAGTAGATGGGTATGGAAGAGATTTTGGAGTGAGATTTAGTAGTGAAAAGAGTAAGGTAATGGTTGTGAATAGGTCAGAGGATGAGAGGAACCATGTGTGGAGATTAGGAGTGAATGAGGTGCAGCAGACAGATGAATATAAGTATCTGGGGATGTGGATGAGTCCGGATGGCTGTGTAAAGATTAAGAATGAGAAGATAAGTATGGCAAATCAGTGGGTAGGTCGTCTAGGAAGTGCAGCAAGGATGAGGGCGAGTAAATATGACGTGCTGCGAGAAGTTTGGAAGAGCGTGGCTGTTCCGAGCATCATGTATGGTATGGATGTGATTGCTTGGAATGAGAGTGAACTAGATAAGTTAGAAATAGGGCAGAATAGAGTTGCAAGAATGGCACTTAATGCACCTAGATATGCAGCAGTAGAGGCCCTTAGGGGTGATATGGGTTGGAGCACTTTAGAGAGAGATATGTGAAAGCGACCCTAAAGTATAAGGCTAGGTTAGAACGAATGAATGATGCAAGGATAGTGAGAAAAGTGTTTCTGTGGAATGTCAGGAGTAGCAAGTGGGGAAGAGGTGTGTCAGGCTGGTAGCAAAGAGTGGGTTAGTAAGTAGTTGGGTTTTCAACAGGTAGAAGGAAGACATTTAGAGAGAGACTGGAGTATGATTGTTAGAAATGGAGAAGGTAGAGAATGGGATGTAAGGAAGTGGAAGAGTGAGATAGACAGAGTAGTGAAAGGTGTGGGACTGGATGACTGGAGAAATAGGATGGAGCAAAAGAGTACCTTGGTATGGTATAGAGAGAAAGAGGCCCCAATGTATGAAAAGTGGTATGACGGAAGCCTGGGTGGTGATCTTCTCTTCCGAGCTAGGGCACAGTGCATGGATGTGAATGCAAGGAATTATAGATGGTCAGAGTCCCGCAGCAAAGTGTGCCAGATGTGTGACTTGGGAGAGGATGAGACAGTGGAACATGTGGTGCTGGAGTGTGTGAAGTATGCCAGAGACAGGTATGAGATGATGCAAGTGGTGCTGAGGGAGCTGGGGCATGACAGAGTGGAGATGACAGGAAGGGAATGGATGGTGTTGCTGCTGGGACTGTGTGGGGAGACGAATGAAAGGATGATTGAGGCTGTGAAAGAGTTCCTGGAGAGAATGTGGCGTGCCAGATGCAGGAACTAGTGGTGTGAAAGATGGTGATTGCCCTCTTTGTTGTCTGGTGTTCTTTATGTTCCCTACAGGAGCTGCCGATACAAAGGCCTGACCCAGAAGAAATTCTGCGTCACCTGTACCATCAAGATCAAGATCAAGATGGACAGTTTTTTGACGTGGGAGGAGGAGAGAGTGCCGAGAATGTGGAATGAATACAGGGTGACCTTGCTGCACAAGGGAGGTACAAGAGTAAGAATGAGTTGAAAAACTACAGGCCAATTGCGTTAGTTAACACAGTAGGAAAAGTGTTCAGTGCAGTTCTGAATGAAAGATTGTGTAAATGGATTGAGAGAGATGGAGTGTTAGGTGAAGAGCAAAATGGGTTCCGTGTGGACAGGAGAGCTGAAGACAATCTGTTTGTGGTGAATGAATTGATTGAGAGAAAGAAGAAAGATGGTAGCAAGTTATACTTAGGTTTTCTAGACATAGAGAAAGCATATGATAGGGTGAACAGAGAAATGCTAGGTAGAGTGCTAGAAAAGATTGGGCTAAGTTCAAAGATAGTTAACATAGTGCGAAGTATGTATGTATGTGGATACAAGAGCTAAGTATAAACTAGGAAATGTAGAGACAGACTGGGTGAAGAGTGAAAGAGGAGTTAGGCAGGGTTGCATATTATCACCAATCCTCTTTAGCTTATATGCAGAGGAACTGGCTGCTAGATTGAGGAGAATGAATGCAGGTGTAAATGTGGGAAATGATAAGATATGTGTGCTCTTGTATGCAGATGATGTTGTTGTTATGAGTGAGTCGGCAGAAGGGCTTCAGAGTTTGCTTGATGTTGTAGATGGGTATGGAAGAGACTTTGGAGTGAGGTTTAGCAGTGAAAAGAGCAAGGTAATGGTTGTGAATGGGTCAGAGGATGAGAGGAACTCAGTGTGGAGACTAGGTGAGAACGAGATGCAACAGACAGATGAATACAAGTACCTGGGGATGTGGATGAGTCCGGTTGGCTGCGTGAAGACAAAGAATGAGAAGTTAAGCATGGTGAGTCAGTGGGTAGGTCGGCTAGGAAGTGCAGCAAGGATGATAGCGAGTAAATATGACGTGCTGCAAGAAGTTTGGAAGAGCGTGGCTGTTCCGAGCATCATGTATGGTATGGATGTGACTGCATGGAATGAAAGTGAACTAGAAAAGTTAGAAATAGGGCAGAATAGAGTTGCAAGAATGGCACTAAATGCACCTAGATATGCAGCAGTAGAGGCCCTTAGGGGAGACATGGGTTGGAGCACTTTTAGAGAAAGGTATGTAAAAGCGACCCTAAGGTATAAGGCTAGGTTAGAGCGAATGAACGATGCTAGAAAAGTGAGAAAAGTGTTTCTGTGGAATGTCAGGAGTAGCAAGTGGGGAAAAAAGTGTGTCAGGATGGTGGTGAAGAGTGGCCTAATAGCTAGTTGGGCTTTTTAGCAGGTAGAAGGAAGGCACTTAGAGAAGGACTGGAGTATGATAGTTAGAAATGGAGAGGGTAGAGAATGGGGTGTAAAGAAGTGGAGGAGTGAGATAGACAGAGTAGTAAAAGGTGTGGGACTGAGTGACTGGAAGAATAGGATTGAGCAAAAGAGTACCTTGGAATGGTATAGAGCGAAAGAGGCCCCAATGTATGAAAAGTGGTATGAGGGAAGCCTGGGTGGTGATCTTCTCTTCCGAGCTAGGCCACAGTGCATGAATGTAAATGCAAGGAATTATAGATGGTCTGAGTCCCGCAGCAAAGTGTGCCAGATGTGTGACACGGGGGAGGATGAGACGGTGGAGCATGTGGTGCTGGAGTGTGTGAAGTATGCCAGAGACAGGTATGACATGATGCAAGTGGTGCTGAGGGAGCTGGGGCATGACAGAGTGGAGATGACAGGAAGGGAATGGATGGTGTTGCTGCTGGGACTATGTGGGGAGACGAATGGAAGGATGATTGAGGCTGTGAAAGAGTTCCTGGAGAGAATGTGGCGTGCTAGATGCAGGAACTAGTGGTGTGAAAGATGATGATTGTCCTCCTTGTTGTTTGTGTTTTTTTTGTATTTTCCTTACAGGTGCTGCCGATACAAAGGCCTGACGCAGAAGTCATTCCTGCGTCACCTGTAACATCAAGATCAAGATGTATCACAAAAATAACTCTGGACAGTATACACAGCAAGAATACAAGTATTTCAATAAATAAATACACATATTGCACACCTTATTGCCTAAGATCCTACAGTCTGGGAGCAAACTGAGGATATTCCCTGAGTATTTCCTTGAGGGTGACAGAGTCTAGGAGATGGTCAATGAGGCTGTACAAGTCATGCTGACCTTGTGGCCTAAATTTAGCAATGAGAGGACATTCCATGATATAGTGACGCAGAGTGTGTCCCCTTGGTGCAGCACACAGCACACAGCACACACCAGGAGAAGCACTGACTTCCCAAAAGTATTTGTAGCCTAATCTGAGCCTCATTGCCACCCTGTCATGTGATGCAGTATGTCTCCCCGTAGGTGTAAGCACAGCTCAGGGGAGACACGTGCATAGTGAAGACTAGTGCTACTGCCCCTATGGCAACAAAGCTCCAACTGATCACTAATGCTACTTTGTACAAAGTCCTTAATGCTACTCTTAACATAACCCAGAGTGTACTCAGTGTCAGGATTCACTGTGTCATCTTGTAGGGCACACTGAGCAAGGTGGTCTGCTTTTTCATTTAGCGGGATACCCACATGAGAGGGTATCCAGATGAAAAGGAACGTGGCACCAGCACCTTCAAGGGCGTGGATGAGATCAAGACACTTATTAACTAGGTCACAGTCCATGGGGGAGGTGGATTGAAGGGCGTACAATGCAGCCTGACTGTCAATAAAGAAATATACATTTTTATGAAGAGGCGCCACAATGTGGAGCGCCTCCAGAACAGCATACAGTTATGCTCTAGTGGAAGACATGGGTGCAGGGAGCCGCCTGAAAACCTCAGTGTCAGTGTAGAGACTGGCAGAGATGTAGTCATGGATGAACAGCCCACATCCAGACCTACTGCCATTGACTGACCAATCACAATAAATATGAATAGCCTCAACGTGTGGGTACTTGGACAATTTAGTCATGAACATGTCTTGCAGCACATGAGGGAGCCGGTCCGTCTTGATGCAGAGAGTGAATATCAACACTGACACGGTGAGGGTTCCAGGCGGGTTGCAGCGGTGACATAACAACGTTAATACAAGCCTCGACTACACCTACACTTGTCAGTACTCCCAAGATCTTGCTGAGGTATGGTGTTGTAGGAGTGCGAGGATCATGATACAGGGGGGTCAGTGATCCCTTTAGAGAGTCAGAGCCCGTGCATAGCATCCGACTAATTGTGCGACAAGTAATTTCCTGTACCCTACACACAATACTCGGCAGGTGCAATTCAGCTCTGAGGACTTCAATCCGTGCAGTCCTGGGGCATCCCAAGATTATCCCCATGGCTTCATTCTGTACAAGCTCGAGGGAACGGAGTTGAGTGGCACTAAACTGTATTAAAACAGGGGCGGCATAATCAATAAGGGATTGTATGACAGATATATAGAACATTCTTAGGACTGGAATGCCCGCCCCCAAGCCCTGTTGGCTAGCAGCCACAGTGGTGCTAGCCGTGGCAGACAGAGGTCTCGAACATAGTGGACGGCTTGAAGAGACTTCCTAAAGCTCATCTGAACACCCAGGTACTTGTGTATATGAATTCTAGGGATGGGGATATTATTTACAGTGGGCAGCCGAGAGACCTTCCCTTTAGCTTGAAATTTTGTTTTACATTCATTAATCACTAGTCCCATTTGGACACACAACACTGCCAGTTGTGACAAAGCAACCTGGAGAATCCTGGGTGTGGGGCATTGGAGGAGTATGTCATCAGCATAGATAAGGACCTGGGTGCCCTGCGGAAAGGAACAGCACGCAATTTTGTCCATTAAAACATTGAAAAGCATTGGACTAAGGACTCCACCCTGTGGTGTTCCAAGCTAAAAAACTTCCTCAGAGGAGATTGGACCTTGAAACCAAACCTGTGCTGTTCTATTGTACAAATAGTCCCTGATCTATCCTAATAATCTACCTTTGACACTTTTGAGAATGAGTTCCTCCATAATAACATCTTTGTTGGCCTTGTCAAAGGCACCCTTGAGATCAACAAAAGCTCTGCAGGTAGCATCCTTATTTATAAGACATTCAACAAAACAATGACTAGTAGAGTGACCTTTTAGGAAGCCATGTACATTGCCAGAGAGTACATGGCCCACCTTGTATATAAGCCTGTTCAATATTACCCATTCCATCATCTTACACAGACAGCTGGTGAGAGAAATAGGGCGAAAAGTGCCATCACCTTTGGGTATTGGGATGACAATGGCTGTTTTCCAAGAGCGGGGAAGCTTGCCTGCAGTGAAAGACATGTTAAATAAATCCAAGATAGGGTTGTCTACCTTTACCTCCAGGAGAGCATTGAGGATATCATAAGTGATGCCATCCTTGCCAGGAGCTGTTGACTTGCCCAACTTGACTGCCGAGAGGAGTTCGTCATGTGTGATAGGAACACAGGTGTCGTCCAGTAGAGGAACACTGTGGCAAAGCAACGCCATCCTTTGTGGTCTTTGCTGATCAAGCGTCTCCTGGTGTTCCACAGGAAGGCCAGAGAAGGATGAGGCTTCCTTCCACAGCAAGATGAGTTCTCGTGCCCTGCCTGCAGGATCAGGGTCACACACCTGCCATCTGGACTTGGTCCAGATGCTGTTGACATGGTGCCACATTTCCCGGAGGGGCCGGGTCCTACGCACCTTGTCCAGGAAGGAGACCCAGTACTTCTTCCTTTCCTGCTGCCGCAGATCCGTGAGGTGTCGAGCCACGGTAACCATGGCATCCCGTGACTCTGTGTCTGCTGGGTTGAGCTGCCAACGTCTCTGGTAGGCAGCCAGCATCTGTTGGCAGTTCAGTATGACAGAGTCGGTAGCGTAAGTCCAGCGGCGTGGAGCATGGGCCCTTGCTTGAACCCTTGGAGTCGCGATGAATCCGTCGTACAGTGCCTCTGCATCAGCAAAGGAGCCCTTCACGGTAGCGAACCACGCCACCACATGGACGACGAGGTCCGTCATCCTGGATGGTGGCACCGTCAAGCGCTTCCTGGGCACTGCCGGGGCGGACTGCACCAGGAGGGTCATCTCCAGGGCGAAGTGGTTGCTCAGCAATGACCTGACAAGATAAGTTTGGGCAGTATATATCGGCATATTGATGAGGGATACATAATCAAGTCTGTCTCCTTGAACATGTGTGGGTGTGTGGTCCCCAGTAAGTACAGCTGTATCTGTACATGACTGTCATAGGTGAAAGAGCTAACATAACATAACATAAATAATAGGATAACAAAGGGCCACAAGGACCCATCTAGGTTATCCTGTATCAGTCGCACAGCGACCTCGTCATCAGTACTTAAAGATACACTTACAAGTACACAATACATTATATACTAATTCTAAATATTTTGCCCATTAACAGGGCTAAGTCCTGCAGCGAAATCCTCTACAATCTGTGATCCCCATACATGGGGATCATGTCTTGTTTAACTATAGTAAATTTCTTATAAAAACTATCATGCAGCGCTATACATAATTATAAATCTAATAAATTTAAGTGCTTATCTAATCTGTTTTTAAACATTGTCAAACTAGTGTTATTTACAACCCTCTCTGGCAATGCATTCCAGAAGTCTACCACCCTATGACTAAAGAAATATTTTCTTATATCTAACCTGCAGCCTTGCTTTCTAATCTTCCTGCCATGATTTCTAGTCCTACTTCCTCCTCTAAGGTAAAGAAAGATCTCACATCTATGTAGTTTGTATCTGAGAACATTTTAAATAACTCTATCATATCCCCTCTTATCCATCTCCTCTCAAATGAAAACATGTTTAATTCCTTTAATCTATCTCTATACTCCAAGCGCTTTAATGCTGGTATCATCCTAGTTACTCTTCTCTGAACTGCTTCTAACATGTTGATATTCTGCCTATAATGGGGTGACCAGGCCTGTATGCAATACTCTAAATGGGGCCTAACATAGGAATTATATAAGCTACGCACCACTTCCTTACTTTTATAGCTAACATTTCTATTTATAAAACCCAGGATCCTATTTGCCCTATTTCTTGCTTCTAAACATTGCTTTGAAAATTTCATAGTCCTGTCTATCACTACTCCTAAATCCTTTCCTTCCTCTACTGCCTCTAGCCAACATCCCTCCATCTCATAGCTAAAGTTTGTGTTGTCTTTACCTAAATGCATAACCTGACACTTATTATAATTAAACTCCATCTGCCACCTGTCTGCCCATGCTATCAGCCTGTCCAGGTCTCGTTGTATCCTGTAATTGTCCTTTTCATCCTGTACTCCACATGCTATCTTAGTATCATCTGCAAACTTTGATACTTTACTACTAATTCCTATATCTAAATCGTTAATGTACACCAAGAAAAGAAGAGGTCCTAGCACTGATCCTTAGGGTACCCCACTAACCACTTCCTTCCACTAAGACATTGCCCCATTTAATACTACTCTCTGTTTCCTATCAGAAAGCCATTCACTAATCCAATCAACTAACCTACCCCCTATCCCATGTAGTCTCAATTCCCAACGTCGGAAAGTGCTGAAAAGCTGCCAGATTCGCCAGATAACTTAATTTAGCACATTCAACTCGGTATGCTGGAAAAAAAATTTTACGTCATATATGTGCTACCAAACTAAGTAATAAATTATTAGGAACATCTCTAATCAGCTTCACCAAGCACAGAGAACGTCATATGGCAAAACGAGCCAAAAATGCTTGGTTCATGGTCTCAGTTTTGGGACACTTCATCACCTTGAGTGAATTACATTATTTTCAGTAAGCAAGCACATTTCATTGGTTCAAGTTAATTAATTAGCAATCAAATCCAGAAAATGTGACGAATATCAAATAAACACGATGTTTGATGCAAAATCTTTGTATGACTTCAGTGAAAGATTGTCCGTTCCGTATGTAAACATCAAGCAGGTTTCTACCTGCTCCCCACCGGTTATAGGCAAACAGTTCAGGGTCTGGATGCGATGCTGACGGTCCTTTGCACCAATCTATGAAATGCTTTGAGCAGATAGCATGGTCCTTGATAGCTCTCCACGTCGGGTCTCATTTACATCGTGTCTCCCATAATCTTTGAGCCGCGTCTTTCTTCCTGGGAAACACAGTCCATCCTTTCACGCCTTGGTTTTTCTTTTTTGATATAGAATTGCAGTCAGCTACATGTATAAACCGGCATTCTGTTCCAGCTCTAAGAACACTCCACAATAGGGTGACAAAATTTCTGAGACAAATTCTGGGGAAATTTTCAGTTCTGGGAGGTAAAAACATGTAGTGTTTTTGCACTGGAAAAACTAAAACGGGGACACTATTTGTACCATTTCTAAACCAGCAATCAAAAGTTTCTCTCGCCTTATTTACCCAAGTTGCAAAGAAAAAAAAATCTCTACCTGATGAAATATCTGAGATCATGAACACCCATTAGCTATTAAAATGTGGCCGCTATACACTTCACCTTCTTCACGGAAACTATATAAAAGAGTAATTATAAAAGGACATAATTATCATAATCAAAAGGAGTAGTTTTTTTTAACGCATCAAGTGATTTTTCAGTTACAGAAAACCGGGGACAGCAGTAGCCGGGGACAGGTCACTGAAATCGGGGACATCTGGTCACCCTACTCCACACGAGCTTCCAAACGACCGCAGGTTGTTTTGGTGTTTTGAGAGGACTCGGTGTTCCCGAGTTCAGTTAGTCTTTTCAGTTTGATATGCCTTCGGCCGCAAAAATGTTGCTCTACCAAGATTATTACAGAATGTATTCCTTTGTAATATTTAGAGGAGAAACAGTGCTCTCTGTTGAACTATATGAAAAAATGTTTCACACCAAATATGTAGTTGAGACTAGTAAAAAATGCGAGAGCATTGAAACCGCGACTGTGAGTATTAAGCTTATAATAACAGTTTTGTAGAGTGTGTATTCCTAGATCATATGGATAATGTTAGGATAAACACTTGGAATTAATGTTTTGCAGTACAAAGACTCAATATCTCAAGATTTATTATGATATGAATTTTAGAATGTGTCTCTCTTGCGAGCTGGCTGGCTGTATACCGAGTCGTGTATTAAAACAGCCAGCGATCAATGGCAACCCAGCAATATCCGACGTCGGGAATTTGTACACTAGCCTCCTATGCGGTACCTTATCAAACGCCTTGCTAAAATCTAGATACATAACATCTATGCTATTTTCATCATCTAACTCCTTGATAATATATTCTAAGATATCGAGCAAATTTGTAAGACAGGACCTCCCTGATCTAAAGCCATGTTGGGTATCTCTAATTAATCTATTCTCATTTAAATGCTCCCAAATACTACCCTTAATGATTTTCTCTAGTATCTTACATACTATACTAGTTAAACTGATCGGTCTATAATTATTCGCATCATCCTTCCTACCTTTTTTAAATATTGGAGTAACATTAGCTAACTTCCAGTCCTGAGGTATCTCAACAAATCTAAGTAATCTTTCAAAGATTAACTTAAGTGCTTCAAAAATACTGTCTACACCCTCCCTAAGTACTCTGGCATGTAGCTCATCAGGACCACTAGCTTTCCTATCGTCTAGTTCAAGAATAAATTTCCTAATAATTCCCGGTTTTATATCAATATTTTCGCACTGTTTGTAACAGGATTTCCTATTCTTTCCCTAGTAAATACTGAAGAAAATTGTTCATTCAATAATTCTACTATGTCTTCGTTTTGATCCACTACTACACTATCTTTTCTGAGTGGTCCAATCCTATCCTTATTTCTTTTATCACTGACCTTGTAATAACTATATAATTTTTTTGGGATCTTTACTCCCAGCTCTAGCTAGTTTTATCTCTGCCTGCCTTTTACTTTTTATAACCTTACTCAAATCATCTCTGACCTGTCTGTACCTAATCAAATCTACATCTTCCCACTTTTCTGCAACTCTCTATATGCCCTCTTCTTCTCTCTGATCTGTCTACCTATCTCATGAGTCCACCATAATGGCTTCCTGTTTCTCTGCCTTATATCTTTGTAAGGGATACACTGCATCACTATACCCTTTACTACAACCTTAAAAATATCCCACATCTCCTGTGCAGTTTTATTTCCAAAACTATCTTCCCAGTTTACCTCTCCTAATAACTGACGTAACCTACCATAATTGCCTTTCTGATAGTTTGGGACTCTAGTCTTATTCACTATATTATCCCTACTGGAATTAATGATAAATCTAATTATATGATGGTCACTGTTTGCTAAAGTCTCTCCTACCTCAACTTCCTTTAAACAATGCTCAATATTTGTTAGTACCATGTCTAAAACCTTCCTCCCCCTAGTAGGTTTATCTACCATCTGCACTAAATAGTTATCCTGAAAACTTTCCATAAACTTATTTTCACTAGCATCTCCTACCATCCTCTCCCAGTTTACTGACTTAAGATTAAAATCCCCTAAGATAATTGTCTGACTAGTACACCCCCTATTTATCTCATCTACCATAAGGTTGTCTACATCTGCTGACTGGTTAGGTGGTCTATAGAAAGCTCCTACTCTAATAACCTTACTTTTGTTTACTCTAACATCCAGCCATAAGGACTCTACTCTGTTATCTATTTTAATACCATTAACCTGACTGGAAATGAAGGATTTTTTTACATAAATAACTACTCCTCCACCTATCCTACCAATTCTCTGGTGTAAATACATAATGTATCCATCTACTTCATATTCTTTCCTATTTTCCCTAAACTTTTCCTCATTTACCCATGCCTCTGTGACACATAAAACATCTAAGTCCTCCTCAATTATATAACTAGATAACTCGTCCTTCTTGTTCCTAAGACTCCTGGCATTTACATAAAAACATTTAAGTCCTGCTACCTTCCTGATGCTGTCTCCTTATTTGGAATCCTAATCTTATTATCTCCTATTTGCACCTGGAAATCTTTCCATATCTTTTCATTATCTCTGTTTATCCTATCTAATTTATGTCTAACATCTTTCTTCTGGAATGCATTTGCTACCTCACCCCCCTACACTCCATCCCAACTCCCACCTCCAGACATCCACTCAGCACATCCACACCATCCCAAGCATACAAATCCCTTCGCCCATAGAACCTATCCCATACATCCACAAAGCTGACACCCACATCCTTACACATCCCTTTTACCCGTTCATTCACACCAATGGCCCTAGACAACCATTCCCTGCTAACATACACATGAGGCAAGATTCCTGACACTACACACCTCCTACCACTCTCCCTTATCTTGCCTAACATTTCCTGAAATCTTGCCACTAACTCCTCCGACCCGCCTGCTCTGACATCGTTCCCACCTACGTGCAAAACTATTACACCCTCCTCTCCATCCCCCAACTCTCTTCTGCACCTCCTCACTCACTGCCTTCACACCTGCACCAGGCATACACACGTTCGTCCTCCTATCCCTGTCTTTCCCACAGAAAGTGCTATCTAAGTACCTAACCTGAGAGTCACCCACCACACACACCTGAGGTGTGCTAGGCACAACCCTCCTCCTCCTCTCCTCTACCCCCTTCTCTCTCCTTTCACTCACCACAACCAATTCATTCACTCACTCTCACTCTCCCCCTCCCCCTCCAACAAACCGAACCTATTTTCACACTCAACAGGTTTAGTCCTATCCTTCCTAACTGCCTCCGCTTTCCTTCCCCTCGCAACCTGCCATCTCTGCCCATCCTGACTACTATCTTTCCCAGTCTGGCTTGCCTGCTCCCTCTTCCCCACTCTGCTCTTCCCGACAGAGGGCCAAGCCACCCTGTCGCCCTCAAAAGGTCCAACCTTCGGCCTAACACTGATCTCCTGCCTAATTTTTTCCACTGTCTCCCCAAGCCTCTTAACCTCCTCCTTCAACTCAAAGATGAGAACTTCGTTCGCACTTTTCCCCTCACTTAGCTTTCTCATTTTTTCTCACAATTCTCGGTGCTCAAGAGAAAGAACTAAATTCTCGCTCTTGAGCCTACACACCATACACTCAGAAAAGTCAACGACCTTCCTGTCATGCCCACACATCTCACACACAACAAACTCGCCCAATCCCACCTCAACACTCTCTTTCACGCACTCAATCACACTCTGATATACCTCAGTAGCTACCGCCATACTAATTTACAATCTGTTAACTCACAAACAAATAAAAATACTTGGTGACGGCGGGGTGGGGGGCCTAAGTGACGTCAACTAATCCTCTTTCAAGGTCAACTTGACGGTTACAAGCCTAGTCTCCTCGCTCTACCAAAATACTTTTAACTCACAAACACTGATTCTAACCACTATTTCACTCTAATCTAACACTTGCAGTACACACTTTCACTTCACTAACACTCAAAAGCACCACACACAGACACCAAGCACAAACACCACTCGCTAACTATAAAACCAACAGCCAAAAACGGAGCGCACATACAACACGTCCACTCGCCACCGCAGCTACCTCAGTAGTCAGTAGCTGAGAGGGAGAACAGGAGGAAGTATGACATACTGAAGAGAGTTGTGAGAGAACATGAAGGGGAGAGAGTGCTGGTGATGGGTGATATGAATGCACATGTAGGAATTCTGGGAGAACGTGTGAACAGGAATGGTGAGATGCTTGGGGATTTTGTGGATGAAATGGAGTTAGAGAATCTGAATGTAACTTTGGCTGAGGGACGTGTGACTTGGAGTGCAAGGGAGCAGGAGTCAGCGATAGACAATGTGTTGGTGAATGGAAGAATGCGTGAAATTGTGTCACACATGTGGACAGATGAGGATGGTATGGTGGATATTGTGTCTGATCACAATATGCTGGTTGTGGAGTGCTTGTTGCATGGTAGGAAAGAAGTGAAAGTGGCGAGTAAGAAGAGAAAGTGGAGACTGAGAGATGTAGGGTGGGAAAACTTCCAGGTGGACCTGAGTGCAAGAAGCTGGGATGATGGAGGTATGCATGATGTGGAGCACGTGAATGAGAGACTGGTAGAGGATGTGCGGAGTGCTGCAGAGAGCAAGATAGGGTATGTGAGAGTAGGCAGAAGAAAGAAAATACGTAAACCATGGTGGAATGATGAAATCAGAGAGGTTAGAAAGGAGCGAAAGAGAAGTAGACCATGTAGGTGGCTGAGGAAAAAGAGGCATGAAAGTGATGAGGCAGAGAATGAGTACCAGAATGCATGGGAAATGTATGTAAAGCAGCAGAGAATGACAAAGCGAATGATAGTGAAGGCCAAAATAAAGTGTGAAAGGAGTGTGATTGAATCTTTAAGAGAGAAAGGCATGGAAGGTGGCTGTGAGTGGTACAAGTTCTTGAGAGGTGAGAATATGGAATGAAGAGTTTGAAGGTGAATGGTGGAGTTGTAACAGAGAAGGAAGGAATGAGAGAGGCAATCAGACAGTTCTGGGAAGAAGTGGGTGGTGTAGGTGAGGTGTTTGGTGCGAGAGAAGGATGTGTGACACTGGAGAGAATGAATGCAGATGAACTGGATGAAAGGATCAGCAGGGAGGAGGTGGAGAAGTGTGTGAAAAGGCAGAAGAATGGGAAGGCAGCAGGGCCGGATGAAATACCATATGAGCTGTATAAGAATGGAGGTGATGTTGTGATTGACAGGATGACTGAGCTTTTTAACCAGGTGTGGGAGGAGGAGAGAGTGCCAAGAATGTGGAATGAGTCCAGGGTGACTCTGCTGCATAAGGGCGGACACAAGAGTAAGAATGAGTTGAAAAATTACAGGCCGATCGCGTTAGTCAATACAGTATGTAAAGTGTTCAGTGCGGTGTTGAATGCCAGATTGTGTAAGTGGATTGAAAGAGCTGGAGTATTAGGTGAGGAGCAGAATGGTTTCCGTGCGGACAGGAGAGCTGAGGATAGCATGTTTGTGGTGAATGAAATGATTGAGAAAAAAAAAAAAAAAAAGAGGGATGGAGGTAAATTGTATTTGGGTTTCCTGGATATAGAGAAAGCTTATGATAGGGTGAATAGAGAAATACTAGGTAGAGTCCTAGAAAAAAATTGGGTTGAGTGCCAAGATAGTCAACATAGTGCATAGCATGTATGTTGATACCAGAGTTAAGTACAGTTTAGGAGATATAGAAACAGACTGGGTGAGGAGTGAGAGAGGAGTTAGGCAAGGATGTATTTTGTCACCAACCCTTTTCAGCCTGTACACAGAGGAGTTAGCAGCCAGAATGAGAAGGATGAATGCAGGAGTGAGTGTGGGGAATGATAAGATAGGTGTGCTTCTTTATACAGATGACGTAGTGGTTATGAGTGAGTCAGCAGAGGAGCTGCAAAGTCTGCTGGATGTGGTTGATGGGTATGGAAGAGATTTTGGAGTTAAGTTTAGTAGTGAGAAGAGTAAAGTGATGATTGTGAATAGGTCGGAGGATGAATGTAATGCAGCATGGAGGCTGGGAGAGAATGAGCTGAAGCAGGCACAAGAATACAAGTACTTAGGGATGTGGATGAGTCCGAATGGGTGTGAAAAGTCAAAGAATGAAAAAATAAGCTTGGTGAACCAGTGGGTTGCTTGTTTAGGAAGCGCGGCAAGGATGAGAGCAAGTAAGTATGACGTGCTGAGAGAAGTGTGGAAGAGTGTGGCTGTCCCCAGTATAATGTATGGTATGGATGTGATTGCATGGAACGAGAGTGAAATTGACAAGTTAGAAGTGGGGCAGTGTAGAGTAGCTAGGCTGGCACTGAATACACCGAGGTACACGGCAGTAGAAGCCTTAAGAGGGGATATGGGATGGAGCTCTTTTAGCGAAAGACTTATAAAAGCGACGCTTAGGTACAAGATTAGGCTTGAGAGAATGGATGATGCAAGAATAGCAAGGAAGGTGTATCTGTGGAGTGAAAGTGGAAGCAAATGGAGGAAAAGGTGTATGAGAATGACAGAGAGGAATGGTCTACACTCTACAGGTTGGGTGGGCAGTGAGAATGGCTGGGGTGAATCAGAATGAGCTGGAATGGGTCGTGACAAGAGGAGGCAGAATGGGAACAGAATGAGATGTGAGGAAGTGGAAGAGTGAGATAGACAGAGATGTGAAGAGTATGGGACTGAATGAATTGAGGAATGGGATGAAACAAAAGACTACTCTGGAATGGTACAAGGTGAAAGAGGCCCCGATGTATGAGAGGTGGTACGATGGAAGCCTGGGTGGTGATCTTCTCTTCAGAGCTAGGGCACAGTGTATGGATGTGAATGCAAGGAGTTACAGGTGGTCTGAGTTCCGCAGCAAAGTGTGTCAGATGTGTGACTCGGGAGAGGACGAGATGGTGGAGCATGTGATGCTGAAGTGTGTGAAGTATGCCAGAGACAGGTATGAGATGATGCAAGTGATGTTGACTGAGTTAGGGCATAATAGAAACAAAATAGTGGAAAAGACGGGGAGGGAGTGGATGGTGGTACTGCTGGGACTGAGCAGAGAAACGAATGTAAGGATGATTGAGGCGGTGAAGGAGTTTCTGGAGAGAATGTGGCGTGCCAGATGTACAGACGGTTAGAGCAAAGGACCCTGTTTCCTTTTTCTTCTTTTTTTTTTTTCCTTTTTTTTCGTGTGCTTTTCTTTTGTCGTCTACAGGAGCTGTCAAGATCAAGATCAAGACACTTAACACGGAAAAGGAAGCCCCGATGTATGAAAGGTGGTATGATAACATAAATAACATAACATAAATAATAGGATAACAAAGGGCCACCAGGGCCCATCTAGGTTATCCTGTATCTGTCGCACAGCGACCTCGTCATCAGTACTTAAAGATACACTTACAAGTACACAATACATTATATACTAATTCTAAATATTTGGCCCATTAACAGGGGTAAGTCCTGCAGCGAAATCCTCTACAATTTGTGGTCCCCATACATGGGGATCATGTCTTGTTTAACTATAGTAAATTTCTTATAAAAACTATCATGCAGTGCTATACATAATCATAAATCTAATAAATTTAAGTGCTTATCTAATCTGTTTTTAAACATTGTCAAACTAGTGCTATTTACAACCGTCTCTGGCAATGCATTCCAGAAGTCTACCACTCTATGACTAAAGAAATATTTTCTTATATCTAACCTGCAGCCTTGCTTTCTAATCTTCCTGCCATGATTTCTAGTCCTATTTCCCTCCTCTAAGGTAAAGAAAGATCTCACATCTATGTAGTTTGTATCTGAAAACATTTTAAATAACTCTATCATATCCTCTTATACATCTCCTCTCAAATGAAAACATGTTTAATTCCTTTAATCTATCTCTATACTCCAGGCGCTTTAATGCTGGTATCATCCTAGTTGCTCTTCTCTGAACTGCTTCTAACATGTTGATATCCTGCCTATAGTGGGGTGACCAGGCCTGTATGCAATACTCTAAATGGGGCCTAACATAGGAATTATATAAGCTACGCACCACTTCCTTACTTTTATAACTAACATTTCTATTTATAAAACCCAGGATCCTATTTGCCCTATTTCTTGCTTCTAAACATTGCTTTGAAAATTTCATAGTTCTGTCTATCACTACTCCTAAATCCTTTCCTCCTCTACTGCCTCTAGCCAACATCCCTCCATCTCATAGCTAAAGTTTGTGTTGTCTTTACCTAAATGCATAACCTGACACTTTTAGAATTAAACTCCATCTGCCACCTGTCTGCCCATGCTATCAGCCTGTCCAGGTCTCGTTGTATTCTGTAATTGTCCTTTTCACCCTGTACTGCACATGCTATCTTAGTATCATCTGCAAACTTTGATACTTTGCTACTAATTCCTATATCTAAATCGTTAATGTACACCAAGAAAAGAAGAGGTCCTAGCACTGATCCTTGGGGTACCCACTAACCACTTCCTTCCACTCAGACATTGCCCCATTTAATACTACTCTCTGTTTCCTATCAGAAAGCCATTCACTAATCCAATCAACTAACCTACCCCTATCCCATGTAGTCTCAATTTGTACACTAGCCTCCTATGCGGTACCTTATCAAATGCCTTGCTAAAATCTAGATATATAACATCTATGCTATTTCCATCATCTAACTCCTTGGTAATATATTCTAAGATATCGAGCAAATTTGTAAGACAGGACCTCCCTGATCTAAAGCCATGTTGGGTATCTCTAATTAATCTATTCTCATTTAAATGCTCCCAAATACTACCCTTAATGATTTTCTCTAGTATCTTACATACTATACTAGTTAAACTGATCGGTCTATAATTATTCGCATCATCCTTCCTACCTTTTTAAATATTGGAGTAACATTAGCTAACTTCCAGTCCTGAGGTATCTCAGCAAACCTAAGTGATCTTTCAAAGATTAACTTAAGTGCTTCAGAAATACTGTCTACACCCTCCCTAAGTACTCTGGCATGTAGCTCATCAGGACCACTAGCTTTCCTATCGTCTAGTTCAAGAATAAATTTCCTAATAATTCCCGGTTTTATATCAATATTTTCTAAAGCTCTTAAACTACTCGTCGCACTGTTTGTAACAGGATTTCCTATTCTTTCCTAGTAAATACTGAAGAAAATTGTTCATTCAATAATTCTACTATGTCTTCATTTTGATCCACTACTACACCATCTTTTCTGAGTGGTCCAATCCTATCCTTATTTCTTTTATCACTGACCTTGTAATAACTATATAATTTTTGGGATCTTTACTCCCAGCTCTAGCTAGTTTTATCTCTGCCTGCCTTTTACTTTTTTTATAACCTTACTCAAATCATCCCTGACCTGTCTGTACCTAATCAAATCTACATCTTCCCACTTTTCTGCAACTCTCTGTATGCCCTCTTCTTCTCTCTGATCTGGCTACCTATCTCATGAGTCCACCATAATGGCTTCCTGTTTCTCTGCCTTATATCTTTGTAAGGGATACACTGCATCACTATACCCTTTACTACAACCTTAAAATATCCCACATCTCCTGTGCAGTTTTATTTCCAAAACTATCTTCCCAGTTTACCTCTCCTAATAACTGACGTAACCTACCATAATTGCCTTTCTGATAGTTTGGGACTCTAGTCTTATTCACTATATTATCCCTACTGGAATTAATGATAAATCTAATTATATGATGGTCACTGTTTGCTAAAGTCTCTCCTACCTCAACTTCCTTTAAACAATGCTCAATATTTGTTAGTACTATGTCTAAAACCTTCCTCCCCCTAGTAGGTTTATCTACCATCTGCACTAAATAGTTATCCTGAAAACTTTCCATAAACTTATTTTCACTAGCATCTCCTACCATCCTCTCCCAGTTTACTGACTTAAGATTAAAATCCCTAAGATAATTGTCTGACTAGTACACCCCTATTTATCTCATCTACCATAAGGTTGTCTACATCTGCTGACTGGTTAGGTGGCCTATAAAAGCTCCTACTCTAATAACCTTACTTTTGTTTACTCTAACATCCAGCCATAAGGACTCTACTCTGTTATCTACCTTAATACCATTAACCTGACTGGAAATGAAGGATTTTTTACATAAATAACTACTCCTCCGCCTATCCTACCAATTCTCTGGTGTAAATACATAATGTATCCATCTACTTCATATTCTTTCCTATTTTCCTAAACTTTTCCTCATTTACCCATGCCTCTGTGACACATACAACATCTAAGTCCTCCTCAACTATATAACTAGATAACTCGTCCTTCTTGTTCCTAAGACTCCTGGCATTTACATAAAAACATTTAAGTCCTGCTACCTTCCTAGATGCTGTCTCCTTATTTGGAATCCTAATCTTATTCTCTCCTATTTGCACCTGGAAATCTTTCCTAATCTTTTCACTATCTCTGTTTATCCTATCTAATTTATGTCTAGCATCTTTCTTCTGGAATGCATTTGCTACCTCACCCCTACACTCCATCCCAACTCCCCTCCAGACATCCACTCAGCACATCCACACCCTTCCTACTCAGATGCACACCATCCCTAGCATACAAATCCTTCGCCCATAGAACCTATCCCATACATCCACAAAGCTGACACCCACATCCTTACACATCCCTTTTACCCGACCATTCACACCAATGGCTCTAGACAACCATTCCTGCTAACATACACACGAGGCAAGATTCCTGACACTACACACCTCCTACCACTCTCCCTTATCTTGCCTAACATTTCCCGAAATCTTGCCACTAACTCCTCCGACCCACCTGCTCTGACATCGTTCCCACCTACGTGCAAAACTACTACACCCTCCTCTCCATCCCCCAACCCTCTTCTGCACCTCCTCACTCACTGCCTTCACACCTGCACCAGGCATACACACGTTCGTCCTCCTATCCCTGTCTTTCCCACAGAAAGTGCTATCTAAATACCTAACCTGAGAGTCACCCACCACACACACCTGAGGTGTGCTAGGCACAACCCTCCTCCTCCTCTCCTCTACCCCCTTCTTTCTCCTTTCACTCACCACAACCACCTCATTCATTCCACTCTCACTCTCCCCCTCCCCCTCCAACAAACCGAACCTATTTTCACACTCAACAGGTTTAGTCCTATCCTCCCTAACTATCTCCGCTTTCCTTCCCCTCGCAACCTGCCATCTCTGCCTATCCTGACTACTATCTTTCCCAGTCTGGCTTGCCTGCTCCCTCTTCCCCACTCTGCTCTTCCCGACAGAGGGCCAAGCCACCCTGTCGCCCTCAGAAGGTCCAACCTTCGGCCTAACACTGATCTCCTGCCTAATTTTTTCCACTGCCTCCCCAAGCCTCTTAACCTCCTCCTTCAATTCAAAGATGAGAACTTCGTTCGCACTTTTCCCCTCACTTAGCTTTCTGATTTCCTCTCGCAATTCTCGGTGCTCAAGAGAAAGAACTAAATTCTCGCTCTTGAGCCTACACACCATACACTCAGAAAAGTCAACGACCTTCCTGTCGTGCCCACACATCTCACACACAACAAACTCTCCCAATCCCACCTCAACACTCTCTTTCACGCACTCAATCACACTCTGATATACCTCAGTAGCTACCGCCATACTAATTTACAATATGTTAACTCACAAACAAATAAAAATACTAGGTGACGGCGGGGTGAAGGAACCGCAGTGGTGGGAGGGCCTAAGTGAGGTCAACTAATCCTCTTTCAAGGTCAACTTGACGGTTACAAGCCTAGTCTCCTCGCTCTACCAAAAATACTTTTAACTCACAAACACTGATTCTAACCACTATTTCACTCTAATCTAACACTTGCAGTACACACTTTCACTTCACTAACACTCAAAAGCACCACACACAGACACCAAGCACAAACACCACTCGCTAACTATAAAAACCACAGCCAGAAACGGAGCGCACACACAACACGTCCACTCGCCACCACAGCCCTGGGTGGTGACCTCTTCTGAGCTAGGGCACAGTGTATGGATGTGAATGCAAGTCTGAGTCCCACAGAAAGGTGTGCTAGCAGTTTTGCCAGATTGCTCTTAAGGGAATCGGCTACAAGTAGCGCTAAAACTGGCTAGAAAATGGCTAAATTCTTATGTAAATGGCTAAAAAAAACGGCTGTTTTTTTTTTTTCCGGCAACAAAAAGAAAACTTAATCAGAATGTATTGTGATTATGATGTAGTCTTTTCTTACCTTGGAGTTACTCGTACATGTCTTGGAAAATGATGCTGAGCACTTCATCGTCTTGTTCCTCAGTAGACGCCGACGACGTTGATGGCTCATTTGCTGCACTTGACGGTGAGTACTTTTGACTCGAGGCAACAAGATCCAAGACATCATTTGGGAGATCGTAAGACACACAGGTTTGCGACATTCGCTTCAGCCCATAACGTACATGCAGTAATGCGTTAGTGGTGTCTGCTTGCATTTTATTTCTTAATTTGGTCTTTATTATGTTAATTTGGCTGAAAACCCTCTCAATTTCTGCATTTGAATGTGGCAAACTTAGCACTGTTAGCGCAATAGATGAGAGCTCATGATAAGGGTTATTGTCTGAAGCGTCTTTGTACCTGTTAACCTCAGCCCAAAATTTTACAGTGTCTTTTGTTTCAAGCCATTTTACTAGGGTTATATTTGACCACTGAAGCTCAATTTTTGTTATATCCTCTGCACTAACATTTAATAGTTCCAAGAGAGGGGCAATGGAGTTCTTTACCACACGGAGAGTGTTTCCAACACTGAATAGTGACATGGTTCTCAATACGCGCACGTTGTCTGGAAGCCTATGGCGAAGTTCTGTGATTAGAGTCAAAAGGAAATGTTTGCATCTTTCCTGTAGATTCCCCCTCTAAATTCGGATACTTTTCAGACGAACTGTTGTTGGTTACGAGTTACGACTTCGCCCAACCCTTCCCTCGGCTCCCCACCTTCTGCTATCAACTATCACCACCGCCACAATTTCCCAATACTCATAATATAAAACATTTCTAACGATAATTTATTCCATAACCTAGTAATTTATATAAACAATGTTCTATTCACACGAAAATTTCTTTATCGCAGAAAATCGGCTAAAAAATGGCTAACTTTGGGAGGGCTTCGGCTGCTTTTTCCGGCTATCGGCTAAAAACAATTTTTTCTGGCTAGAATCCGCTAAATCCGGCTAAATCTAGCCGGAAAACGGCTAATCTGGCAACACTGTGTGCTAGGCTGTGTGACATGGGGGAGGACGAGACGGTGGAACATGTCATGCTGATCTTGAGTTAATTAGGGCATAATAGGATAAAAAGTAGGAAGGGAATGGATGGTGTTCCTGCTGGGACTGTGTAGAGAGAGAGAAGACAGGCATGAGATGATGCAAGCGACCTCGTCATCTTGATACACTTACAAGTACACAATACATTATATACTAATTCTAAATATTTGGCCCATTAACAGGGCTAAGTCCTGGATCGAATTCCTCTACAATCTGTAATCCCCATACATGGGGATCATGTTGTATCTGAGAACATTTTAAATAACTCTATCATATCCCCTCTTATACATCTCCTCTCAAATGAAAACATGTTTAATTCCTTTAATCTATCTCTATACTCCAGGCGCTTTAAAGCTGGTATCATCCTAGTTGCTCTTCTCTGAACTGCTTCTAACATGTTGATATCCTGCCTATAGTGGGGTGACCAGGCCTGTATGCAATACTCTAAATGGGGCCTAACATAGGAATTATATAAGCTACGCACCACTTCCTTACTTTTATAACTAACATTTCTATTTATAAAACCCAGGATCCTATTTGCCCTATTTCTTGCTTCTAAACATTGCTTTGAAAATTTCATAGTCCTGTCTATCACTACTCCTAAATCCTTTCCTTCCTCTACTGCCTCTAGCCAACATCCCTCCATCTCATAGTTAAAGTTTGTGTTGTCTTTACCTAAATGCATAACCTGACACTTTTAGAATTAAACTCCATCTGCCACCTGTCTGCCCATGCTATCAGCCTGTCCAGGTCTCGTTGTATTCTGTAATTGTCCTTTTCACCCTGTACTGCACATGCTATCTTAGTATCATCTGCAAACTTTGATACTTTGCTACTAATTCCTATATCTAAATCGTTAATGTACACCAAGAAAAGAAGAGGTCCTAGCACTGATCCTTGGGGTACCCCACTAACCACTTCCTTCCACTCAGACATTGCCCCATTTAATACTACTCTCTGTTTCCTATCAGAAAGCCATTCACTAATCCAATCAACTAACCTACCCCTATCCCATGTAGTCTCAATTTGTACACTAGCCTCCTATGCGGTACCTTATCAAACGCCTTGCTAAAATCTAGATATATAACATCTATGCTATTTCCATCATCTAACTCCTTGGTAATATATTCTAAGATATCGAGCAAATTTGTAAGACAGGACCTCCCTGATCTAAAGCCATGTTGGGTATCTCTAATTAATCTATTCTCATTTAAATGCTCCCAAATACTACCCTTAATGATTTTCTCTAGTATCTTACATACTATACTAGTTAAACTGATCGGTCTATAATTATTCGCATCATCCTTCCTACCTTTTTAAATATTGGAGTAACATTAGCTAACTTCCAGTCCTGAGGTATCTCAGCAAACCTAAGTGATCTTTCAAAGATTAACTTAAGTGCTTCAGAAATACTGTCTACACCCTCCCTAAGTACTCTGGCATGTAGCTCATCAGGACCACTAGCTTTCCTATCGTCTAGTTCAAGAATAAATTTCCTAATAATTCCCGGTTTTATATCAATATTTTCTAAAGCTCTTAAACTACTCGTCGCACTGTTTGTAACAGGATTTCCTATTCTTTCCTAGTAAATACTGAAGAAAATTGTTCATTCAATAATTCTACTATGTCTTCATTTTGATCCACTACTACACCATCTTTTCTGAGTGGTCCAATCCTATCCTTATTTCTTTTATCACTGACCTTGTAATAACTATATAATTTTTGGGATCTTTACTCCCAGCTCTAGCTAGTTTTATCTCTGCCTGCCTTTTACTTTTTTATAACCTTACTCAAATCATCTCTGACCTGTCTGTACCTAATCAAATCTACATCTTCCCACTTTTCTGCAACTCTCTGTATGCCTCTTCTTCTCTCTGATCTGGCTACCTATCTCATGAGTCCACCATAATGGCTTCCTGTTTCTCTGCCTTATATCTTTGTAAGGGATACACTGCATCACTATACCCTTTACTACAACCTTAAAAATATCCCACATCTCCTGTGCAGTTTTATTTCCAAAACTATCTTCCCAGTTTACCTCTCCTAATAACTGACGTAACCTACCATAATTGCCTTTCTGATAGTTTGGGACTCTAGTCTTATTCACTATATTATCCCTACTGGAATTAATGATAAATCTAATTATATGATGGTCACTGTTTGCTAAAGTCTCTCCTACCTCAACTTCCTTTAAACAATGCTCAATATTTGTTAGTACTATGTCTAAAACCTTCCTCCCCCTAGTAGGTTTATCTACCATCTGCACTAAATAGTTATCCTGAAAACTTTCCATAAACTTATTTTCACTAGCATCTCCTACCATCCTCTCCCAGTTTACTGACTTAAGATTAAAATCCCTAAGATAATTGTCTGACTAGTACACCCCTATTTATCTCATCTACCATAAGGTTGTCTACATCTGCTGACTGGTTAGGTGGTCTATAAAAGCTCCTACTCTAATAACCTTACTTTTGTTTACTCTAACATCCAGCCATAAGGACTCTACTCTGTTATCTACCTTAATACCATTAACCTGACTGGAAATGAAGGATTTTTTACATAAATAACTACTCCTCCACCTATCCTACCAATTCTCTGGTGTAAATACATAATGTATCCATCTACTTCATATTCTTTCCTATTTTCCTAAACTTTTCCTCATTTACCCATGCCTCTGTGACACATACAACATCTAAGTCCTCCTCAACTATATAACTAGATAACTCGTCCTTCTTGTTCCTAAGACTCCTGGCATTTACATAAAAACATTTAAGTCCTGCTACCTTCCTAGATGCTGTCTCCTTATTTGGAATCCTAATCTTATTCTCTCCTATTTGCACCTGGAAATCTTTCCTAATCTTTTCACTATCTCTGTTTATCCTATCTAATTTATGTCTAGCATCTTTCTTCTGGAATGCATTTGCTACCTCACCCCTACACTCCATCCCAACTCCCCTCCAGACATCCACTCAGCACATCCACACCCTTCCTACTCAGATGCACACCATCCCTAGCATACAAATCCTTCGCCCATAGAACCTATCCCATACATCCACAAAGCTGACACCCACATCCTTACACATCCCTTTTACCCGATCATTCACACCAATGGCTCTAGACAACCATTCCTGCTAACATACACACGAGGCAAGATTCCTGACACTACACACCTCCTACCACTCTCCCTTATCTTGCCTAACATTTCCCGAAATCTTGCCACTAACTCCTCCGACCCACCTGCTCTGACATCGTTCCCACCTACGTGCAAAACTACTACACCCTCCCTCTCCATCCCCCCAACCCTCTTCTGCACCTCCTCACTCACTGCCTTCACACCTGCACCAGGCATACACACGTTCGTCCTCCTATCCCTGTCTTTCCCACAGAAAGTGCTATCTAAATACCTAACCTGAGAGTCACCCACCACACACACCTGAGGTGTGCTAGGCACAACCATCCTCCTCCTCTCCTCTACCCCCTTCTTTCTCCTTTCACTCACCACAACCACTTCATTCACTCCACTCTCACTCTCACTCTCCCTCCCTCCAACAAACCGAACCTATTTTCACACTCAACAGGTTTAGTCCTATCCTCCCTAACTGCCTCCGCTTTCCTTCCCCTCGCAACCTGCCATCTCTGCCCATCCTGACTACTATCTTTCCCAGTCTGGCTCGCCTGCTCCCTCTTCCCCACTCTGCTCTTCCCGACAGAGGGCCAAGCCACCCTGTCGCCCTCAGAAGGTCCAACCTTCGGCCTAACACTGATCTCCTGCCTAATTTTTTCCACTGCCTCCCCAAGCCTCTTAACCTCCTCCTTCAACTCAAAGATGAGAACTTCGTTCGCACTTTTCCCCTCACTTAGCTTTCTGATTTCCTCTCGCAATTCTCGGTGCTCAAGAGAAAGAACTAAATTCTCGCTCTTGAGCCTACACACCATACACTCAGAAAAGTCAACGACCTTCCTGTCATGCCCACACATCTCACACACAACAAACTCTCCCAATCCCACCTCAACACTCTCTTTCACGCACTCAATCACACTCTGATATACCTCAGTAGCTACCGCCATACTAATTTACAATCTGTTAACTCACAAACAAATAAAAATACTTGGTGACGGCGGGGTGGGGGAACCGCGGTGGTGGGGGGCCTAAGTGAGGTCAACTAATCCTCTTTCAAGGTCAACTTGACAGTTACAAGCCTAGTCTCCTCGCTCTACAAAATACTTTTAACTCACAAACACTGATTCTAACCACTATTTCACTCTAATCTAACACTTGCAGTACACACTTTCACTTCACTAACACTCAAAAGCACCACACACAGACACCAAGCACAAACACCACTCGCTAACTATAAAAACCACAGCCAAAAACGGAGCGCACACACAACACGTCCACTCGCCACCGTAGCTCTCTAATAATCTGGAAAGAATGTGGCGAGCGAGGTGTAGGGATCATTAACGAAGAGAAATACTACTTTTTTTCTTTTTTTTCTGTTTTGTCTCTTTTGTCCTCTACAGGAGCAGCCGATCTAAAGGCCTGGCTCCGGAGCGATCCCGAGCCACCTGTAGTATCAAGATCAAGATCAAGAGTCAGTGCTGAACGCATAAACACCGCGTACTTCACCTTTGGAGCACTAGAGGTTGTGACGCACAGCCTGCCCTTCCACAGCATACCCACAAGAAGAAAACAGGTACACTTACCTATATCCTGAAATGCTACCTCTTGAGGTATTTTTGAGTAAAAGTTGGTAACATATCCCATAAACCTAATTCAAGTATGCTGATTCTGAAAATCTAGGTTACCAGGCTCAATTTTGAGGGTAAGTGTTTCAAAATTCAAGATAAAAATAGGGTGTACAAATATGTGAAAACTCAATAAACAAAAAGACACGGGAAAGTTTATTTTGATAGTTTGCCATAAAATCTTCACTGAATAACATGTTTATACGATTAGTAATGTGTAACACTCATTTGTGCATACATTATAGCTGGGAGGTAGTTCCATATTCTTGATGTAGGCTTCCATATTCTTGATGTAGGCAAAATATTGATGGTGTAGTCATCAATGGACAATAGCGCACTTAGATACTGCAAAATCACTCATACCATGTTTCAAGCAAAGTTTGAACTATGGAATAACACTAAACATAAAAATGATGTATCTTAAATTAATTTATTGTCAGGCTTATTCAAACATTCCACATCTGGAGTATTGCAGCTACATGCTCCTGTACAAGGCAACTTTACTTTCCTGCATTTGCATCTGAGAGACCGACAACCCATTTTGCAAGCACAGAATATTACTTCCAAACAAGCATTGGGAATTGGAGAGAATGACATAAGCTCTGGCACCAAGACTTCATCCTGTAGCTTCTATCCATGGCCAATAGGATCAGGCAGGCATGGTTTTAAAACATTTGCCTATCTCCACAACTTCGCTTGGTAATGTGATCTCAGTATATGATAGTGCAGCACATTGCTTGTTGGGGGTAATGCTTCACCAGAAACACCTTTCTGAAAAAGAATTACTCTTGCACTGTCAGTCTTCATCACGTCAAACAGGCCATATATTTTGCAAACAAAACTTTCAGCTGCATCTTCCATCTCATTGGTTAATGATCCCAGACCTACGTTCATTCCAGTTCATACAATTTATGAATGCCTGACAAAACCAGTAGTCGATGTACTGATTCCTTTTCACGCTTTAACGGGGTCAGATACAACTTCATTCTTCGCCAAAAAATGGAATGGAAAGTTTTGGAATAACATTGCAACTTACTGAGTGAACTAGGTCTGGGATCATTAACCAATAAGATGGAAGATGCAGCTGAAAGTTTTTTTTGCAAAATATATGGCCTGTTTGACGTGATGAAGACTGACAGTGCAAGAGTAATTCTCTTTCAGAAAGGTGTTTCTGGTGAAGCGTTACCCCCAACAAGCAATGTGCTGCACTATCATATACTGAGATCACATTACCAAGCGAATTTGTGGAGATAGGCAAATGTTTTAAAACCATGCCTGCCTGATCCTATTGGCCATGGATGGAAGCTACAGGATGAAGTCTTGGTGCCAGAGCTCATGTCATTTTCTCCAATTCCCAATGCTTGTTTGGAAGTAATATTCTGTGCTTGCAAAATGGGTTGTCGGTCTCTCAGATGCAAATGCAGGAAAGCAAAGTTGCCTTGTACAGGAGCATGTAGCTGCAATACTCCAGACGTGGAATGTTTGAATAAGCCTGACAATTAATAAATTAATTTAAGATACATCATTTTTATGTTTAGTGTTATTCCATAGTTCAAACTTTGCTTGAAACATGGTATGAGTGATTTTGCAGTATGTAAGTGCGCTATTGTCCATTGATGACTACACCATCAATATTTTGCCTACATCAAGAATATGGAAGCCTACATCAAGAATATGGAACTACCTCCCAGCTATAATGTATGCACAAATGAGTGTTACATATTACTAATCGTATAAACATGTTATTTAGTGAAGATTTTATGGCAAACTATCAAAATAAACTTTCCCGTGTTTTTTTTGTTTATTGAGTTTTCACATATTTGTACACCCTATTTTTATCTTGAATTTTGAAACACTTACCCTCAAAATTGAGCCTGGTAACCTAGATTTTCAGAATCAGCATACATGAATTAGGTTTATGGGATATGTTACCAACTTTTACTCTAAAATTTTAAAGGGTCTTTCTGGAATTTTCACCTAGTCTATAGGGCTGGATGTAAGTAAAGAAGGAATATGAGGAGAAAAACAGATGAGAATAAATGAAGGGAATGCTAGGAAAATGACAGGGATGATAGTCAGTGTAGGCTCTGGTAACAACGAGCTTACTCAACACTTTGAATCCACTGAAGGTTTAAGTAGTGCTGTTGCTAAGTTGAGTATTGAGATTGAGAGCCTAACGTCTCAACTAAATGCAAATGGTGTAGAGCCTTCCAGTGGAGTTCAGCAGCCAGTTGATCCTGCTTTGATCCAGAAGTGGGTGAGAGAAGACACTAGAGAATTGCTCGAGAGGGACAAAAGAAGGGATAGCATCATTATTCATGGTATTTCATCTAACAACGTTCAGGCTTCACTTACTGAAATAGCTAAGTTTTTGTGCCCTAATCTTAATTTTATTCTCTGAGATGTTGTTCCCCTAAAGGCTGATCTTGTCCGTGCCAAAATCTTGGTCCCTCTCCATAGATCTGAGCTGCTCTCCTCAAAGAGTAGTAACTTAGCTAGTTCACAATTCTCTTCTGTATACATTAGCAGAGATTTGACCTATAAACAGAGACAAGAGCTTCGGGAAAAGTGGGCTGCTGCACCTAGTGGTCTGACAATTACTGGTGGTGGCAGAAACCCCGGCTCAGGTTCTGGCTCCACTGGGGGTTTCACAACATCTGGCTCTGCTGGGAACAATAATGTGGATCTGCAGACTTTTGGTGATGGTGCAATTAGATGTGTTGGGCAGACCCTATCTCCTCATCCTCCTAACTCTGCCCCTATGGTTTCTAGTTCCCCTTTATTAGGGGTTGTAGTCCAAGTCGGCCCATTGTGACCACCAACTCGGCCATTACCTGCTTGGCCCACTGTATACCAACTCGGCCCATGCCATACCCGTCACATCCAAATTTACTTTGTTAATGGGAGCATCCGATTTGGATACCAAAAAAAGATATGAAAAAAAAAGTTTTAAATATTTTACTGCTCCAGAAATGGGAAAAATTAGAAGAAAAACGGAAAACAAAAGCAAACTCTAGAAATGTAAGACTATGAGATTATTTATTACCGTAACATGTATAAGCCATAAACATGTGAGGGTTGTGGGATCTGTATTAGCATATTTATTAAAGAAAGTGTTATTATTATAAAGTGTTACATTGGGCTTCTTATTGTTGAAAGTTCAAGGCAAAAGCATGAAACTATTAAAGCATGCCATAATTCATAAAAAAGTAAAAAACATAGGACTAAATTCATAAAACTATAAAAGCATGTCAGAATTCATAAAACTGTAGAGTCATATCTTAGAATTCGTAAAACTATAAAAAGTCATAATTCATAAAAGTATAAAAGCATACATCAAAATTCATAAAATCATAAAAGAAACATTAAAATTCTTAAAACAATAAAACATAATTATAAAAAGTAAAACACATTGCTAAAAACTTCTAAAAATAATAATGTAGGTACATATTAAGAAACAGATGGCAATATGATGAGAAACTGCCTTCATTAATTGTTTGGCCGATCTTTCATTATTATATTTGTCTTGTAGTTTTACAAGTTGGCCGTGATATTTATTATACTTATGTTGCTGCTTTCTCAAAACCTTCCCTTCTGACAGCAGTTGTACCCGTACCTAAATTAACTATCTTTGTCTCATCATGTAGGAGCTTTAAAAGTAAATAAAATAACCAGTGTTGACACAAACATCTTTATTTTCTAACCATTTTCTTCCTTATATATCAGACGTTTCGATATCTCAGTATGTCATCATCAGTGGTTTAAAAATAATAAAAGTACATTAGAATTCTAAAACACACAAAAATTATACATAGGATATATTTTTTATGTATGATTTTTTATTGTGTGTTTTAGAATTCTAATGTATTTTTATTATTTTTAGACCACTGACGATGACATACTGAGATGTCGAAACGTCTGACATATGTGGAAGAAAATGGTTAGAAAATAAAGATGTTTGTGTCAACGCTGGTTATTCTGTTTCTACTGAAGCTGAGGTTTCCCACAAACAGACCTGTCTCTGAAGTAAATGAAAATTTAAGTTTCCTTTCCTTGCCTTTAAGTTTATTTTGTTATGCCATCCCTCAACATCATTACTTGCTCTGTTGCTCCGACTGAAGACGCACCACGTGTGAAGAGGCCATATTACAGAATTGATTCACTCAAATAATTTATAATGTTTAGGGAAACGATTTGTCCTATAATTGTTTCTAAATGCAGTTGTTATTATAGTCATTAAATAATGTATGGAAAGGAAGAATAAAATGTTTACACCTACCATTGCGTAATGTTGGTGTGCGTGTGTTCTGCAGCATTTCAAATATACATTTGAAGAAAGTAAAGATACAGAAAGGTACTAAGAACTTATTCAATGTATGTGGAAGAAAAGGAAGCAAGATTGACAAACAAATACTACTATACTAAATGGGCCAAATTGGCACAGGCAATGGGCCGAGTTGGCTATAAAAAATGGGCCGACTTGGCACAGGCGAAGGGCCGATTACATTGAATGGGCCGATTTAGATCTATACCTTATTAGGTACTCCAGGAGGGAGTGTCAGAATGAAGATTACAGACCTGGAATTGGGAAATTAGATGTGTTTCAGTCTTCCCTTGTTTCCTATATTGTTTTTCCTCAAAAATTTATGAAAAATCTAAAAACTGAAAAAAGTGAATACTTACTTTGAAAGCCCACTTCAGTATATATCTAAACAACCTTAAAAAAGTTTTTGGCCCTGACTGAAAACTTATGGTTCCTAGGGCATCCTAAAAAAAAGCGTGTTTTTCAAAGTTGCAAAACTTTCGTATCCGAAAGAAAAACTTTTATTCAATTTCTTCTGAAAGTACACTAAATGTTTGTTGAATTTTTATAAAAATTGCAGGTCATATAGATAATTCTTTTTCTTTTACATGCTTTGATCAGAAATAAAAAAAAAAATCCTTATAGTTTTAGTGCTATAGGCACTTCAATGAGTGGCCCGATTCACCCCGGTGTTTTTCGTATACTGGGGTGTATCGGGCCACCGCACTTTCATTATATATGTTTTTGGTAAATCAAAGCTTCCTAATGTTTTTTTTTTTTTTTTTTTTTAGTTATAATCATCATCAGACTTCCTCCTCACACCACTGATGTACTGCAACCTCTTAATGTTTGCTATTTTAAGCCTTTGAAGACCAGGTGGGATGCCACTATTGCCAAATGGCAAGCAGCAAACTATGCTTGAAAAATTACCAAAGGGGAATTCATAGATTTGGTGGGCAAGGTTTGGGATGAATGTTTCAGTCTCCCAAATGTAAAAATGGCCTTTAAAAAGACTGGTTTGTATCCACCTGACTGCAGTGTTTATCCAGTGAAAACATTCATCCCAGATCTGTATAAATTATGCAAAAGTATCCAGACATCTTCAGAGCCAGTCCACAAACCAGCAACTCCAAAGAAGGTCAATCCTTCTAGAGAGATGATTTCTCCTTCAACCTCTTTCGAGCAGATAATGGCAAATGTTTTCAGAAAGCCCTACCCAACCACTAGTGGTACAATGCAGACAATAGCAAGAAGAAAAATAGATGTCCATAGTTGTGTCATAATGCACAATGTGTTCTTAGAAGCAGTCAAGTAGAAAGAAAAGATGATCCTTGAAAAGAAGAAAAACAAAGAAACAGAACCACAAGATAAAGGAAAGAAGTATCATCTGGGGAAGAAGATATTGACGACTTTCTGGAAAAGTTTGAAGAAGAGACTGTAGAAAAGAAAAGGAAAGTGCCAGAAGAAAGGACATCAAGGAAGAGATTCCACAACAGCACTCCACTAAAGGAGTCCAGTTCAGCAGAGGAGGAAGATGCTGAGCTATTGAACAGCAGTCATTCTTCAATCAGCAGTATAGAGGACATGGACGAAGATGAAGAAATTGAAGGTGTTGCAATGTTTAACCCTTAAACTGCGGCGATTGCTTATATAATCAAGTCTCTTGAGTACTGTGACGTGGCGATCGCTTATGTAATCATGAATTTTCGCGGGGAATGTTTTGAATTTTCGTGGTGCATTTCCCTTCAGACCTGCTCTTATGACTCCTCCCCACTTAGTGTTGCCATCATGAAGGCTCCAGATACTATAACAAGGGCCTCACTTGAGTTTTTACGGAAAAGTAGGAGACACCTGGCAACTCCTCTTGACTCGTTGGGTAGAATCCAACCTTGAGTATCATAGAAAACGTAGAAAACTTTATAGGGGAGACCAAATTATGCTATAGTTTATTACTTCTATCTCAATCAAGAGATTATTGTTATTATATCAGCTTCTTACGGCATAGGGGCAACAATCCTAGTAGCATTTTGAGCTGTGGTATTGTACAGAGGACTTGTGTCATGCAAGACACACAGAAATACACACACACACACACACACACACACACACACACACACACACACACACACACACACACACACACACACACACACACACACACACAGCTCTATCATACACAATACGTACAAAACATCTGCACAGTGAATTCGTGTCTCTCGTACACACGCACACACAATTTGGTTTAAGAAAAGGTCGGTCATGTGTGACAAATTCATTGAGTTTCTACTCTAGAATAGTTGATAAAGTACAAGAGAGAGAGGGATGGGTTGACTGTATTTATTTAGATCTAAAAAAGGCTTTTGATAAAGTGCCACATGAAAGATTACTATGGAAGTTAGAGGAGAAGGGTGGCTTAAAAGGAAGCACATTGAGATGGATGAAGAATTACTTAAGGGGGAGAGAAATAAGGACGATAGTTAAAGATATGAAGTCCAAGTGGAGAACAGTAGACAGCGGAGTGCCACAGGGGTCAGTATTGGCACCAATACTTTTTCTCGTATATATAAATGACATGCCAGAGGGAGTGAACAGCTACATAAATCTGTTTGCAGATGATGCAAAACTGTGCAGAGTCATTAAACAAAAAGAGGATTGTGAAATACTACAGGAAGACTTAAACAAGATCTGGAAATGGAGCAAAAAATGGGAGATGGAATTCAATGTGGACAAAAGCCATGTCATGGAAATGGGAAAAAGTGAAAGATGACCAGTGGGAATCTATAAGATGGGAGATGGAGTAGAACTAGAAAAAGTAAAAAGGAAAAGGACTTGGGAGTGACAATGGAAGAAAATAATCAACCGGTAAGCCATATTGATAGAATTTTCAGAGAGCGTATAATTTGCTAAGGAATATTGGAGTAGCATTTCACTATATGGACAAGGAAATGATGAAGAAATTGATAAGTACTAAAATAAGACCTAGATTGGAATATGCAGGAGTTGTGTGGACTCCCATAAAAGAAACACATAAGAAAATTAGAGAGACTACAAAAATGGCTACAAGAATGGTTCCAGAATTTAAAGGGATGGCATATGAGGAGAGACTAAAGGCAATGGATCTACCAACCTTGGAGCAGAGAAGAGAGAGGGATCTGATACAAGTTTATAAATTGATTAACGGAATGGATGAAGTGGATAATGAGAAACTGATCCTGAGAGAAGAATATGACTTTAGAAGCACAAGATCGCATAGTAAGAAACTAAGGAAGGGACGATTTCTGAGAGATGTTAAAAAATTTAGTTTCCCGCAAAGATGTGTTGAGACTTGGAACAGTTTGAGTGAAGAAGTGGTGTCAGCAAAGAGTGTACATAGTTTTAAAGAAAATTGGATAAGTGTAGATATGGAGACGGGACCACACGAGCATAAAGCCCAGGCCCTGTAAAACTACAACTAGGTAAATACACACACACAAGACACGGTAGAGGAAGGACGCACTGGCGCCGTTCCGACAAGCAGCTGATTTTCACTACATACCGATTGTACAGTTTTTACAGTGGCCTGGGCAGGTAGTGTGGTCTCATTTTTTCTTCATGTAATCAATTATTAAGGAATGATGAGCGAAAAAGAGATACCATCAAAATACAGACATAAGATTGGAGAAAGTAGGAAAGCTGATGATGACTATGCTGATGTGGGTGAGCATGCGTTCGAAGGGTTCGATACGACGACTACTTCACTACTAAAAAGAGTGTCAAATATTGAATATAAACTAGATAAACTGATAAAGGAGAAGATGGAAATGAAAGTGAATGAAGAACAGGATAAAGAGTTTATAAAACTGAGAGAAAGGATAAAAAAAGTGGAAGAAAATGAAGCTAGGCTAAAAGTGGAAAATGAAGAACTAAAAAAGGAAGTAGCTAACTACAAAAAAGCAGATGGAAGAAGGACTCGGTAAAGCCGAGAAAGAAAAAGAGAAACTGAAAGATCTAGTAAACAAGGAAGAGGAAAGAGTACAGAACATGATTAAAAAAGAAGTACAAGCATGGAGAGTCCAAGATAAGAAAGATAGGCTGATTTTCAGGAGGTGATTGAAGAACAACTTAAAGAAAAAGAAGAAAATGTGACAAGCAAAATGATAGGAGTCCTCAAGACAAAAGAAAATTTAGTTAGAGAAATTGCAGAAAAAAAGAAGAGTGTAGTCGTATTTGGAATAAAAGAAAAAAATATAAAATATAGACCAAAAAAAGAAAAAGAAGAATTAAAATCAGTCAAAGACCTACTGAAGAATCTAAACGACGAAGATAGGCAGAACTTGCAAGAGGAAGTAGAAGAAATAAACAGAATGGGACCATATCAAGAAGGAAAAACAAGATCAATCAAAATACTACTAAAATCACAAGCAGCAACAGAAGAAATATTATATAGAACAACTAAACTCAGAGAAACAGAAGGCTGCAAGGATATCTATATAAAGAAAAATAGAAATGAGGAAGAAAGGAAGAGATACAATGAACTGGTAGCAGCAGTAAGGGAAAAGAATAATGAAAGGACAGAAGAGGAGAAGAAGGCATTTTTTTGCAGAATTCCAGGAGACAGGATAAGGAAATGGTATATAAACGAGAAGGAAGAGAAAAAAGTGGAACAAGTTTAACTAAAAAATGATAAAGGCAAAAGACTAAAAATGATGTATACGAACATAGATGGGGTTTTATCAAGTAAACTAGAATTAAGAGATTACATAAGGAAAGAAAATCCAGATATTGTATGCCTGGCTGAAACAAAACTAAATAAGGCAATCAAAATAGACTTGGACAATAGGTATAATGTATGGAGAAGAGACAGAGTGGGTAAAGGAGGAGGAGGAGTCATGATTATGTTAAGGAAAGAGATAGTGATAAATGAAATGGAATGTGGGAAGGAAAAGCAGAAGTATTGTATATTAAGATGCATATTAATAAAAAGAGATAACAATCATTGTAACATATGTGCCACCAAAACAAATTCATGGACCAATCAAGAATATAAAGACATGATAGATGACACAATAAGGAGTCTAATGAGAATCGTTAAAGAAAGGAGAAAAGTGATATTAGTAGGAGATTTCAACTGTAAAGAAGTGGACTGGGAAAATTATGAAAGTGGTATGGGGGAAGAAGCCTGGGGAGAAAGATTCTTGAACCTAATGATAGACAATATGATGGACCAGAGAGTAAAGGAATGCACAAGATTCAGAGGAAACGATGAGCAAGAGATTGGACCTAGTTTTACAAGGGTATACAAATGAATGATGATATAAGATATAAGTGCCCACTGGGAAAGAGTGACCATGCAATATTAGAAATAGATATAGATAAGAGAAAGGAAGATAGAGACGATTCATACAAAGGAGACCGATTAAATTACAGAAAGGCTGACATTGAGAATCTCAAGAACTATTTTAAAAACATAGACTGGGAGGAGATGGAAAACTCAGAGACAATGCAAGACAAATATAACTTATTTTTGGAAATATATAAAACAGGAGTCAGGGAATATGCCCCATAATATAGACCTAGAGAAGAAGGAAAGAAAGATTGGTTTAATGCAAGGTGTGCCAAGGTAGAGGAGAAAAGAGATGGAGCATGGAAAAGGTGGAGGAGAAATAGGAATCCAGCAAAAAAGGAAAACTTCAAAGCAGCAAAAAATGAATATGTTAAGGTGAGGAAGGAAGAGGAAAAGAACTTCGAAAAAGACATTGTCGTAAAATGTAAGGAGCAACCAAAATTGTTCTATAGATTCATAAATGGAAAAATTAGGCAAAAAGAAACAATAGAAAGGTTAAAAGGAGAGAATGGGATGGTGGAAGACCCAAAAAAGTATGGCAGAACTATTAAATAAAAAATTCCAGGAGGTCTTTACTAAAGAATCCAAATTTGAGAGGCCACAGGGTAATGGAGAGACAATCTATATGAAAGAGATTAAAGTAACCAAGCTTGAAATAAAAGAGTTAATGAAGGAACTGGATGAAGAGAAGGCAATGGGACCGGATGAAGTCTCAGGCAGAATACTGAAAGAATGTAGGGAAGAACTAGCAAGTCCTATATACAACATCATAAAATGCTCAATAGAAAATGGAACAGTACCAGTAGAATGGAAAAGAGCTGAGGTGGTTCCCATATATAAGAGCGGAAGGAAGGAAGAACCTTTAAATTACAGACCGGTATCACTAACTAGTGTAATATGCAAGATGTGTGAAAGAATAATAAAGAAACAATGGATTGAGTTCCTTGAAGACAACAAATTAATATCAAATAGCCAATTTGGTTTTAAAAAAGGACGGTCTTGTGTAACTAATTTATTGAGTTTTTATTCTAGAATAGTTGATAGAGTACAAGAGAGGGATGGGTTGACTGCATTTATTTGGATTTAAAAAAGGCATTTGACAAAGTGCCACATGCAAGATTACTGTGGAAGTTAGAGGAGAAGGGTGGCTTAAAAGGAAGCACATTGAGATGGATAGAAAATTATTTGAGGGGGAGAGAAATAAGGACGGTAGTTAAAGATATGAAGTCAAAGTGGAGAGCAGTAGAAAGCGGAGTGTCACAAGGGTCAGTATTGGCACCAATACTTTTCCTCATTTATATTAACGACATGCCAGAAGGAGTGAACAGCTACATAAATTTGTTTGCGGACGATACGAAACTGTGCAGAGTTATAAAGCAAAAGGAGGATTGTGAAGTGCAAGAAGACCTAAATAAGATCTGGGAATGGAGTAAGAAGTGGGAAATGGAATTCAATGTGAACAAAAGCCATGTCATGGAAATGGGAAAGAGTGAAAGACGACCTGTGGGAATCTATAAGATGGGAGATGGAGTAGAACTGGAGAAAGTCAAAATGGAAAAGGACTTAGGAGTGACGATGGAAGAAAACAATCAACCAGTAAGCCATATTGATAGAGTTTTTAGAGAAACATATAATTTGCTAAGGAATATTGGAGTAGCATTTTACTACATGGACAAAGAAATGATGAAGAAATTGATAAGTACTATAATAAGACCCAGATTGGAATATGCAGGAGTAGTGTGGACCTCTCACAAAAAGAAACACATAAGGAAATTGGAGAGACTACAAAGAATAGTTACAAGAATGGTTCCAGAATTTGAAGGGATGACATATGAGGAGAGACTAAAGGCTATGGATCTACCAACCCTGGAACAAAGAAGGGAGAGAGGAGACCTGATACAAGTTTATAAATTGATCAACAGAATGGACCAAGTGGACAATGAGAAACTGATCCTGAGAGAAGAATATGACATCAGAAGCACAAGATCGCATAGTAAAAAGCTGAGAAAAGGAAGATGTCTGAGAGATATTAAAAAATATAGTTTCCCGCAGAGATGTATTGAGACATGGAACAGTTTAGTTGAAGAAGTAGTGTCTGCAACGAGTGTCCACACTTTTAAACTAAGATTGGATAAGTGCAGATATGGAGACGGGGCCACACGAGCATAAAGGCCAGGCCCTGTAAAACTACAACTAGGTAAATACAACTAGGCAAAAATACACACACACACACACACACACACACACACACACAGTCAAGCCTTGGCTATCGCGACTTCAGCTATCGTGTTTTATTGCTATCACGCACCCATGAAAAGCACTGGCACTGTTCCATTTTCTATTGAGCATTTTATGATGATGTATATAGGACTTGCTAGTTCTTCCCTACATTCTTTCAGTATTCTGCCTGAGACTTCATGGATTGCCTTCTCTTCATCCAGTTCCTTCATTAACTCTTTCATTTCAAGCTTGGACTTTAATCTCTTTCATATAGATTGTCTCTCCATTATGTGGCCTCTCAAATTTGGATTTAGTAAAGACCTCCTGGAAATTTAATAGTTCTGATACTTTTGGGTCTTCCACCATCCCGTTCTCTCCTTTGAACCTTTCTATTGTTTCTTTTGCCTAATTTTTCCATTTATGAATCTATAGAACAATTTTAGTTGACATTTTTCGACAATGTCTTTTTCAAGTTCTTTCCTCTTCTTTCCTCACCTTAACATATTCAGCTGCTTTGAAGGCTGGATTCCTATTTCTCCTCCACCTTTTCCATGATCCTCTACCTTGGACACCTTGCATTAAACCAATCTTTCTTTCCTTCTTCTCTAGGTCTATATTATGGGGCATATTCCCTGACTCCTGTTTTATATATTTCCAAAAATAAGTTATATTTGTCTTGCATTGTCTCTGAGATCCTCCTAGTCTATGTTTTAAAATAGTTCTTGAGATTCTCAATGTCAGCCTTTCTGCAATTTAATCGGTCTCCTTTGTATGAATCGTCTCTATCTTCCTTTCTCTTATCTATATCTATTTCTAATATTGCATGGTCACTCTTTAGTGGGACTTATATCTTATATCATCATTCATTTGTATACCCCTTGTAAAAACTAGGTCCAATCTCGCCGGCTCATCGTTTCCTCTGAATCTTGTGCATTCCTTTACTCTCTGGTCCATCATATTGTCTATCATTAGGTTCAAGAATCTTTCTAGGCTTCTTCCCCATACCACTTTCATAATTTTCCCAGTCCACTTCTTTACAGTTGAAATCTCCTACTAATATCACTTTTCTCCTTTCTTTAAGATTCTCATTAGACTCCTTATTGTGTCATCTATCATGTCTTTATATTCTTGATTGGTCCATGAATTTGTTTTTGGTGGCACATATGTTACAATGATTGTTATCTCTTTTTTATTAATATGCATCTTAATATACAATACTTCTGCTTTTCCTTCCCCACATTCCATTTCATTTATCACTATCTCTTTCCTTAACATAATCATGACTTCTCCTCCTCCTTTACCCACTCTGTCTCTTCTCCATACATTATACCTATTGTCCAAGTCTATTTTGATTGCCTTATTTAGTTTTGTTTCAGCCAGGCATACAATATCTGGATTTTCTTTCCTTATGTAATCTCTTAATTCTAGTTTACTTGATAAAACCCCATCTATGTTCGTATACATCATTTTTAGTCTTTTGCCTTTATCATTTTTAGTTAAACTTGTTCCACTTTTTCTCTTCCTTCTGATATACCATTTCCTTATCCTGTCTCCTAGAATTCTGCAAAAAAATGCCTTCTTCTCCTCTTCTGTCCTTTCATTATTCTTTTCCCTTACTGCTGCTGCCAGTTCATTGTATCTCTTCCTTTCTTCCTCATTTCTATTTTTCTTTATATAGATATCCTTGCAGCCTTCTGTTTCTCTGAGTTTAGTTGTTCTATATAATATTTCTTCTGTTGCTGCTTGTGATTTTAGTAGTATTTTGATTGATCTTGTTTTTCCTTCTTGATATGGTCCCATTCTGTTTATTTCTTCTACTTCCTCTTGCAAGTTTTGCCTATCTTCGTCGTTTAGATTCTTCAGTAGGTCTTTGACTGATTTTAATTCTTCTTTTTCCTTTTTTGGTCTATATTTTATATTTTTTCTTTTATTCCAAATACGACTAGTCTACACTCTTCTTTTTTTCTGCAATTTCTCTAACTAAATTTTCTTTTGTCTTGAGGACTCCTATCATTTTGCTTGTCACATTTTCTTCTTTTTCTTTAAGTTGTTCTTCAATCACCTCCTGAAAATCAGCCTATCTTTCTTATCTTGGACTCTCCATGCTTGTACTTCTTTTTTAATCATGTTCTGTACTCTTTCCTCTTCCTTGTTTACAACTTGATGACACAGTGGGTGAGATCACCAACAAGGTGCAGGGGACAAGATGTTGCAGCAAGGTTGGATTTGGTATTTACCAGGGAATCTCTAAAAGAGGAAATCAAACATTGAAAGTCCCTTGGGGAAAAGCGATCATGATGTCCTAAGCTTTGAGCTGGATACGGAATTAAGCACGAACAAGATTGTGGAACACAGGGAGGAAAAATTAAATTATAACTATATAAGGGAGTTCTTTAATGAAATTGACTGGAAAGGGATATGCAATTAAAATACGATAAATTTATGGATTTGTATAACTCTGCTGTGAAAAAGTTTGTGCCATATCACAGAAAGAGGACTTTAAATAATAAACAGTGGTTTAATAGAAATTGTGGAGAAGCAAAAAAGAACAAAGAAAAGGCATGGAAGAAACTTACGAAAAACAGTGATGTATTATCAAGGGAAGTCTACAAAACAACACGAAATAGATATGTTGAAGTAAGGAGAACAGCACAGAAGGAATATGAACAGAGGGTGATGGTAAACTGTGATAGTGACCCAAAAATGTTTTACAAATTCATAAATGGAAAACTAAATAAAAGGGAGGCAATATAAAAGGTAAAAAACGGGGAAGAAGTATATGAAGATGCTGGAGATATAGCTGAAATTTTGAACGACAACTTTTGCAAAGTGTTTACAAAAGAGGAGCATTTTATGGGAGGAAGGCCTACGGAAATAAAGCAAATGCAGGACATCATAGTTACTAAGGAAGATATAAGGAAAATTATAAGCAATTTGGATATTAATAAATCAATGGGGCCTGATGGTATATCTGGGAGGTTGCTAAATGAATGTAAGGATCAATTGTTGAACCCCGTATTTGATATTGTGGAAACCTCCATACGGACAGGATTAGTCCCGAAAGAGCGGAAAAGAGCTGACATTGTGCCTATATATAAGAATGGTAGTAGAATGGAACTGCTAAATTATAGACCAGTATCGTTGACTAGTATATTGTGCAAGGTATGTGAAGAAGTAATTAAAGCTAAGTGGAGTGAGTATCTAGAAAGTGAAAACATTCTGAGTGAAAGGCAGTTTGGTTTCAAAAAAGGAAGATCGTGTGTATCCATTCTATTATGTTTTTATTCAAGAGTGACTGACATACTACAACATAGAGAGGGATGGGTGGATGCTATCTACCTGGACTTGAGAAAGGCCTTTGATAAAGTACCACACAATAGACTGATGTGGAAACTAAAGATGACTGGAGGAGTAAATGATAAACTAGCAAAATGGATGGAAAATCACTTAATGGGAAGAGAAATGAGAACTGTGGTGAGAGGAAGGAAGTCCGAGTGGAAGAAGGTAACCAGTGGAGTTCCACAAGGGTCAGTGCTGGGTCCCATCATGTTTTTGATTTATGTTAATGATATGCCAGTAGGAATTGACAGTTATATGAACATGTTCGCGGACGATACTAAAATTATGAGGAGAGTAAAGAATGTGGAAGATTGTAACAAGTTACAGGAAGATCTTGATAAAATATATGAGTGGAGTAAGGAGTGGCAGATGGAATTTAATATAGACAAGACCCATGTTATGAAAATGGGAAGAAGTAGATACAGACCAAACAGGGATTACAGGCTGGGTGATGAGAAAATTAAAGAGACCAATGAGGAGAAAGACTTAGGAGTAACCGTGCAAAACACCTTGTCACCAGATATAAGGAAAATTATAAGCAATTAACAAGATTTTTTGGAAAACATACAACATGCTTCAAAATATTGGCCTTGCATTCCACTACCTAGATGAAGGAATGATGAAGAAGATATTATGTACCTTAATAAGACCCCAGTTAGAATATGCAGCATGTGTCTGGTCACCGCATATAAAGAAAAATGTGAAGAAGGTGGAAAGGGTACAGAGGCTGGCAACAAGGATGGTACCAGGACTCAGGGAGTTAGACTATGAGGAAAGACTGAGGAAGCTGGGGTTGACCACATTAGAAGAGAAAAGAACAAGAGGAGACATGATAACTTTGTATAAATTGGTGAACAAGATTGACATACTGGATAGAGAGTTGATAAAGGTGACCACAAGTAATCATCTCCGAGGACATGGAAAAAAGCTAATAAAGGACATCTGTCTAAATGACGTGAGAAAATACAGTTTCCCGCATTGTAGCATTGATAAGTGGAATAAACTGAGCAGTGATGTCGTTGACGCGGTGTGTGTCAACCAGATGAAAGAGAGATATGACAAGGAATGGACAAGGAGACAGGACACAGAGATTAGCTCGGGCCCTGTAATACACAAATAGGTAAATACACACACATGATCATGATGTCCTAAGCTTTGAGCTGGATACAGAATTAAGCACGAATAAGATTGTGGAACGCAGGGAGGAAAAATTAAATTATACTAGGGCAAATTATAACCATATAAGGGAGTTCTTTAATGAAATTGACTGGTCCGTGGTATACCAGGAAAGGGATATGCAATTGAATTACGATAAATTTATGGATTTGTATAACTCTGCTGTGAAAAATTTTGTGCCATAGTCACAGAAAGAGGGCTTTAAATAATAAAAAGTGGTTTAATAGAAATTGTGAAGAAGCAAAAAAAGAACAAAGAAAAGGCATGGAAGAAACTTAAGAAAAACAGTGATGTATTATCAAGAGAAGTCTACAAAATAGCAAGGAATAGATATGTTGAAGTAAGGAGAACAGCACAGAAGGAATATGAACAGAGGGTGGTGGAAAACTGTGATAGTGACTCAAAAATGTTTTACAAATTCATAAATGGAAAATTAAATAAAAGGGAGGCAATAGAAAAGGTAAAAAATGGGGAAGAAGTATATGAAGATGCTGGAGATATAGCTGAAATTTTGAACGACAACTTTTGCAAAGTGTTTACAAAAGAGGAGCATTTTATGGGAGGAAGGCCTACGGAAATAAAGCAAATGCAGGACATCATGGTTACTAAGGAAGATATAAGGAAAATTATAAGCAATTTGGATATTAATAAATCAATGGGGCCTGATGGCATATCTGGGAGGTTGCTAAATGAATGTAAGGATCAATTGTTGAACCCCGTATTTGATATTGTCGAAACCTCCATATGGACAGGATTAGTCCCGAAAGAGTGGAAAAGAGCTGACATTGTGCCTATATATAAGAATGGTAGTAGAATGGAACTGCTAAATTATAGACCAGTATCGTTGACTAGTATATTGTGCAAGGTATGTGAAGAAGTAATTAAAGCTAAGTGGAGTGAGTATCTAGAAAGTGAAAACATTTTGAGTGAAAGGCAGTTTGGTTTCAGAAAAGGAAGATCGTGTGTATCCAATCTATTATGTTTTTATTCAAGAGTGACTGACATACTACAACATAGAGAGGGATCGGTGGATGCTATCTACCTGGACTTGGGAAAGGCCTTTGATAAAGTACCACACAATAGACTGATGTGGAAACTATAGATGATTGGAGGAGTAAATGATAAACTAGCAAAATGGATGGAAAATTACTTAATAGGAAGAGAAATGAGAACAGTGGTGAGAGGAAGGAAGTCCGAGTGGAAGAAGGTAACCAGTGGAGTTCCACAAGGGTCAGTGCTGGGTCCCATCATGTTTTTGATTTATGTTTATGATATACCAGTAGGAATTGACAGTTATATGAACATGTTTGCGGACGATACTAAAATTATGAGGAGAGTAAAGAATGTGGAAGATTGTAACAAGTTACAGGAAGATCTTGATAAAATATATGAGTGGAGAAAGGAGTGGCAGATGGAATTTAATATAGACAAGACCCATGTTATGAAAATGGGAAGAAGTAGTAGATACTGACCAAACAGGGATTACAGGCTGGGTGATGAGAAAATTAAAGAGACCAATGAGGAGAAAGACTTAGGAGTAACCGTGCAAAACACCTTGTCACCAGAGAAACACATTAAGGTGGAAATTCGTTAATTTGGTCAAAAAAATTGAAAAATTGGAAACTTGGTACTTGGGTTCGTCTCTGGAGAGGGAAGCCATGGCCGAAGTTGCCAGGCACATAACGCACTGCTTACCTGGTAATGGCGGGTTTAAGGGGCCGGCCCTTTCAATACCCAAGCGTGCATACGCCCCTTTTTCTTCTAGTCTTTGTTTTGCTTGTATTTGTTATTTTTTTTGAGCTGTTTTATTTATTTTTGCGTGATGTACGATAGTTTAGTATCAGGCAGTGAGGGTGAGGAAGACGCTACTCCTCAGTACCAATCGACAGCCTTAGGAAGTGCGTGCGTGCAGCCTACCTGTTGATTGTATTTTACACGTGTTGGGTTCCCAAATTGTGACAATGACGTGTAAGGCCATGATGTAACATGGCATGAAACTATCTAAACAGCCACTACCAGCCTCCAAGCAGTTGTCAAGGGATTATGTAAGTACATATCTGAGTTTGGTACATATTGGAGTGAGTTTTTTTTTTTTTATACCATGTGGGCTTTTCATGGGAATTTATGGGCTAAAGGGGATACTTTTTAGGGTACCTCCTATCTTAAAGCCCACCTGCTAGGAAACCGTTGCCCCAAGTGAGGAAGCGAGTTATGTGGGGGTTTTGAAGATGTTCACAGAAAAATGCGTTTTTCTCGACTTTCAGTTTTTCAGCATATACTGTTGAATAACTTTTCAGTAATTGGTCAATTTCAAAAATCTTTGCAGCAAAATGATCAACAACCTCATCTTAACAAATGCCAGCATGATAATGCATGAACTCACTCAAATAAATTTACAACAGGCTTATAAACTCAAATTTTTGATGAAAAAAAAAGGTAACAATTTGGCGTGTAATGAAATTGTTATAACATAGGTTATGTGTATGCCGATGCTAACATTTATTTGTTGTTATGTATATTATATGTGGTTAAGAGGAAATTGCCACACTTTTATTAGTTTTGATTTTATAATGGTATTTTGAATTATTTTCTTATCGCCGAAAAAATATTTATTGCAAAAAAACTACGCCACATTTGTATACCAAATTAACACTGAAGACGTACACCATAAACGTACACCTTGTGTATAAATATTATTGAATTCGGTGAAAAAATAGCAATGGGAGAGCCAAAAAACCGATATTGATATCGAGTCATCGAATTACCACCTTAACAAGATTTTTTTGAAAACATACAACATGCTTCAAAATATTGGCCTTGCATTCCACTATCTAGATGAAGGAATGATGAAGAAGATATTATGTACCTTAATAAGACCCCAGCTAGAATATGCAGCATGTGTCTGGTCACCGCATATGAAGAAAAATGTGAAGAAGGTGGAAAGGGTACAGAGGCTGGCAACAAGGATGGTACCAGGACTCAGGGAGTTAGACTATGAGGAAAGACTGAGGAAGCTGGGGCTGACCACATTAGAAGAGAGAAGAACAAGAGAAGACATGATAACTCTGTATAAGTTGGTGAACAAGATTGACATACTGGATGGAGAGTTGATAAAGGTGACCACAAGTAATCATCTCCGAGGACATGGAAAAAAGCTAATAAAGGACATCTGTCTAAATGACGTGAGAAAATACAGTGTCGCGCATCGTAGCATTGATAAGTGGAATAAACTGAGCAGTGATGTCGTTGACGCGGTGTGTGTCAATCAGATGAAAGAGAGATATGACAGGAATGGACAAGGAGACAGGACACAAAGAGCTTAGCTCGGGCCCTGTAATACACAAATAGGTAAATACACACACACACACACACACAGCTCAATCAAACATACCCAATACGTACAAAACATCTGTACAGAGGATTCATGACACACACACACACACACACACACACACAGATAAATTCTGTCACAGTCACCTGTTTTTCATAGAAAATATAGCAGTTCCACTGCTCCACATACCTTTTTCGCCGAGAAACCGCCCATTTTAGCGCTATGCCTGGTAGCGCGGCGCTCATTGGTGCCGCCAGCACACTGCGTGGACAACCAGTCAGTTATTTCTTGGCGCGCAGAGTAAGTAGACCTGCGTTTCCGCCGCTGCTTCCTTTCTTCCTCGCCTTTTTTTCGCCTTCTTTTCTCCTCCTGTTTCTATGGAGGAAGATTCTAGTGATGTTCCTGTGTGTCCGGGGCTGTCTGTTCCCGTCCTGGAGGGTGTTTTGGCCAGCCATATGGACGCCCCTGCCGGTCCTTCTGCAGTGTTTACGTCTCCTTCGCCACAAGCCACGAGGCGGATTTGCTCTAGGCCTGACTGTACCAGGGTCTTGGGTAGTGTCCTCCACGATCCTCGTTCGGTCTGTATCAAGTGCAGGGAGTTCTGCAGCCTAGGTAAGAGGTGTGATGAGTGTTCTGGCCGGAGCAAGGATAAGATTCTTACCGCCTACAAGTATCAATGCGGGTTGAGGCACAAGCGGGAGGCTAAAGCTAATTTAAAGGGTAATAAATCTAAGGGCTCTCTTACCCGGTCTGGTATCAGCAGTGACACGAGCCATATGTCTGGGGATTCTAGCTCTCAGGTCTCCTCTGCTGTTTCTGTTGGAGGTGTTGCCCTTCAGGCAGGCAGTGTAATTTCTCAGGTTGAGCTCACTGCTGATGATTCAGCTTCTCAGCAGGGGTCTAAGCCTCCAGGCTCTATAGATCTTTCCCTGTTTTTGGAATCCTGGCAGGAGCAACTCCTTGCTTCTGTTGACAGCCTGGTGTCTTCACGGTTGGGAGAGTTACATAACACTGTGTCTTCCCTGGCTACTGACCCACCTCTTTCAGCTCTCCCCTCGTCCTCGGACAGAGACCTGATGAAGTTCAGTGTCCTGGCCCCCCAGAGTCCTGACGCAAAAAGGTGTGTGCAGTCACATCAAGTCAGGGGGCCAAGGGTCTTGGGGCTTGAGGTGGCTTCCAAGTGTTCTCATCCTCCTGAGGATGACGCTAGAAGGATGAAGAAGTCCCGTCCCACCTCAGTGGTGACCGGTGCCCTGGCTCTTCCCAGGCCCGGTCGGTGGGGGGGAACAGGGAGAGGGTGGACCAGTGCACTGCTCCTGGCCCCTCCCCCAAGGCCCAGGGTGAGGGCCCAGGCAAGGGTGATGCTCTGCCCCTTTGCCTACCAGGTGGCTTGCCCACGCCCTTTCCATGGGCTGCCACCTATGTTCTTTCGGCCGCTAGGGGCTCAGAGTCAGCCGACCCCCCTACATCCTACCAAACCCACTGTCTTATGCCAGAGAGACGCCAGGACCTCCCCTCCCCTCGAAGTGTGCGCTTCCCCTCTGAGGCTGGCGTCTCCGCTCCTGGAGTGACCTTCTCCTCATGGATAGCACTGATAGACAGGTACTCCAGGGCAGCACGCTGGAGGACTCACTCGGTCTTTGCCGACCATTATCTCCGCGATATACAAGATAAAACAAGAATAATATATACATATATGGTTTATTCGACAAAGTCTGAAAAATGTCTAAGAATATCCAGTGATTTCGAGGATCCATACTCTTCTATTTCATTATGGTGTTGCTCAGGTTATTTTATCTGTCTGAACAAAATGTGGATGATTTTCATTTTCCGACTGAACTACAAATCCTTGTGAAGCTGGTGTTACAATAGATTCTTGGTTTGACTGATTTCCTGTTTCAGCAAATATTGATGGCGATGTCGAGATTGATCTTGATGCTCCATGGTCATAGTCATAATAAGGGGTAGAGGAGTCACTGTAGAAAGAGTGGAGGGGAGTAAAGGCACAAGAATCAGAGGCAATGGGGTTATGATGGGATGAAGAGGCACTGGTATGAAAAGGGTGCGGTGCAGGTAAACCAAATAGATGAGAGCGATCACCACTGTCGTATTTCCCCATAGCTGCTTCGAATAAGATGTTGTTAATTAAGTGTTTTACAACTGCATGGGCTTTTGGATCAAGCTTCCGAATTTCACATGCAACATGTTCACCATAAATGGAACAGTCATCCCTTTTCACACTATCTTTCAAAATCTGGTATGCTTCTTCAGCTTGTTCATCATCAAAAGTTTTCCTTTTTCAGCTCTGTCCTCTTCTTTTGTTGCTTGCCTCTTTGCCATCGTCATTACTGTCGCCTTTCTCAGCTTCCTGTGAAGTGTCAGGAATTTCTGCAGTCAGAGTTGATGACGTTCCCAGTGTTTCAATAGGACCATCCCTTCCAGGTTCATCCTGAAAAAAAAATATAACTATTAGCAATATATTGGATGATTTATTTACAAAAATCACTATTTTTCCAGATGCCTCAGAGAACAGGAATGGATGGAGTTATCAAGAGCGTTTGAAGCCATGTGGAATTTTCCACATTCCATCGGTACATGTGATGGGAAGCATATCGTGATTCAGTGTCCTCAAAATAGTGGTAGTACATTCTTTAACTACAAGGGAACGTTCAGTATTGTATTAATGGAAGTGGTTAACGCCAAGTACTGTTTCACTTATGTTCACATTGGATGTCAAGGAAGAATTTCAGACGGAGGTGTGTTTCGAGACACTACCTTCTGCAAAAGGTTAACTGAAAACCAGCTCTGCCTACCATCTCCAGTGCCTCTACCAGGTAGGGAGAAGCCATCACCTTACGTACTGGTTGCAGATGATGCCTTTCCAGTGCAAGTGAACATCATGAATCCTTTTAGTGGCACACATGAAAAAGGGTCACCTGAGAGAATGTACAATTACAGACTTAGCCGTGCTCGTAAGGTAGTAGAGAATGCTTTTGGCTTGCTGGCATCTGTTTTCCGAGTGTTTCGAAAGCCTATGTTGATAAATGTGAAACATGCTGAACTCGTTTCAACGGCGTGCGTGTACCTTCACAACTTCCTACAAATGAGTGCAATTTCTAGATCCTTGTACTCGCCACAAGGATCCTTTGATATGGATACCCAAAATGGAACAGTCATTGATGGCGCATGGAGAGAAGTTGTATCTGGAGACACAGGAATGGTTGATCTACAACGCAAACCACGAAGACCTTCGGTGATGCTAAGGTAGTGAGAGAGGAATTTAAGGAATATTTTGTTTCAGACGCTGGGAAAGTTCCTTGGCAAAATTTATATGCATAGTTTGAGGAAGAACAATTAAATGCTTTCTTGCTTTAGGAAAATAGTAGTAGTAACAGGAAATACTGTACATGAAATGAATAAAAGTACATGTTGATGCAATAGATGATAATTTATACCTTAACCTATATGCTAGTACCATGTCTAACAATAATAATAATAATAATAATAATAATAATAATAATAATAATAATAATAATAATAATAATAATAATAGTAATAATAATAATGATAATAATAACGATAACAGTAGTAGTAATAATAATAATAATGATAATAATAATAATAACAATAGTAATAACAATAATAATAATAATAATAGTAATGGTAATAATAATAGTAATAATAATAATAATAATAATATTATTATTATTATTATTATCAATAATAATAACATTAATAATGATAATAATAATAATAACATTAATAATGATAATAATAATAATAATAATAATAATAATAATATTAATAACAATAATAATAATACATTACCTCAATACATGCTTGTTGCTCAGTCTGAGGCTTGGCTTGAGAGGAGTAGCCAGGCCTAGGGGTGTCCAAGTCCAGGAGGAACAAAAGCAGGTCTCTTGCTGGGAGAAGATCCAGATTTTTTTGGGTTAGCCTTTTATGTTCACGGTGAAAAGCTGTACGCAAATTCTTGATTTTTCTTCACCATCTCCACGTCATCACAATTAAATTTATCAGCTAATCCCTGCAGTGCATCTAATTTAGCCCGATTACTCTTGTATTCTTGCAAGCATATATCCCACAGAACAACAAGTTCTCTATATTCTATGAATTCTACGTTTTTTTCTTGTGACCAATTCATCTTGTTGCTTTCAACACGGAATCCTTCCGCGACTGGTGGGAAGCCGTTCAACACTAGGCAACAGGCAAAATCTTGGCGCATGCGTCAGGCAACACGGCAACATGTTGCCGCCTGTAGCATGCAACACAGTCGCATGCTACATGTTGCCTTCTGTTGAACTGGTTGAAACACTTAGCCCATGCGACAATGTAGCATGCCACATGTTTCCAAAATGTTGCCTCGGTGGAATCCCGCCTTAAGAGACCTTGGTATTCTAGTTGACTCAACACTGAAATTCCACCTTCACATCCGTGAAATTTGCTGCAAAGCTAATGGTGTTGCCAGCAACATTCTTAAGGCGGGATTCCACCAAGGCAACATTTTGGCAACATGTGGCATGCTACATTGTTGCTAAGTGTATTTCAACCAGTTCAACAGAAGGCAACATGTTGCCATGTTGCCTGATGCATGCACCAAGATTTTGCCTGTTGCCTAGTGTTGAATGGCTTCCCACCAGTCACGGGAAGGATTCTGTGTTGAAAGCAACAAGATGAATTAGTCACAAGAAAAAAAACGTAGTATTCAGACTTTGTCGAATAAACCATATGTATTGTTCTTGTTTTAGAATCTGAGTTGCCATTTTAGTTTCTCTGCTGAAGGTAATGTTCATGTGTTACATGATTTTCTAAGTATGGATAGAATATGCAATCTATTTTTTTTTTTTTTTTTTTTTTTTTTTTTAACGGAATGGATGCCATTTTCAAGAATAATCATTCTGTTTTCTGCATGCTGCAAATTGCTTTCTGTTATCCATTAAGAAATGTGCATGTGAATACACTTGACATGAATATGTTCATGAATATTGTTGAGATGATTAAATTTCATAAATCTCCTTATTATGATTTTTATATACGCTGTGACATACGTTCATAAGGATTCTGTATAATAATCAACTAATAATAATAATAATAATAATAATAATAATAATAATAATGATGATGATGATGATACTAATAATAAATATTGTCATTATCACTATTATTATTATTATTATTATTATCATTACTGTATTTTTATCATATGCTGTTTTAGTAGTAGTAGTAGTAGTAGTAGTAGTTCTCTATATACACTTATAGTAAACTTACCTTAACTACATCTCTTAGTGCTTCGATGATTGCTTGGCAAAACTCCGGCACAGTCCTTGATATAGTTGGCTCAGAAATTCTGAAGAGGTACATGAGAGATTTGTAGTTGTCTCCGGTTGCTAAGAAATGTAAAGTTACTAGAAGTCTGATTTTAGGTGGTATGGCATCCCGGTAATTAGTGTCACTCTTTCTGATTTTGGGAGAAACTTTGTTGAGAAGATAATTAAAATCCTCCACACTCATCCTTGAAAAGTTCTTGAACAAGGATTGGTCATCAGACAGTAACTTTTCAAAAAATTCACTTTGAGCAGTGCTACTGTCCATAAATAATTCTCTCTTCCACCACCGGTGCTTTCTATTAGTTTTTTTACGAACATTGCGCAACACTAGATATGCAGCAGCAGTGACCGTCTGCTGAGACATCGTGTTGCCAATTGGCTTAGTTATTGTTGAATTGGTGGAAAAGGTTTTGTGGCATTCAACAGGCAACATAGCATGTAGCATGCTACAAGCAACAATGATGTTGCCTTGTCACAGGCAACATGTCTCCTTGTTGAAAGCCGCATTCAACATATTTGTTGAAAGCCAGTCAAGTTGCATGCTACATGTTGCCTATGTTACCTTGGTGGAATCCCGCTTTTAGAGGCACCTTATGTAAATCACCTTCTTTCATGTAGCTATCAGATTTTTGTCACACATGTTCGGCCTATTATTGTCTTTGATAATGTTGTTTGGAATATTGGCTTCCTGGGTAATGTACTCATGCTGGAATCTGTTCAGAGGAGGTGGACTAAAAAGGTTGAAGGTTTTGGTGACCTATCATACTCAGAAAGATTATGTAGACTGAAATTGTTCTCTATTAAGGGTAGATTGCTGAGAGCTGATTTGATTCAAGTATGGAAGATTTTGAGTGGTTTGAGTCCTCAATTAAATGGTGTATTTTCTAGAGCCATTTTGAGTAGAACAAGGGGCCACAGTTTGAAGTTCTTAGTGCCTCATCATTCCGCTGACGTTAGAAGTCGTTTCTTCTCATTACGGGTCAGCTCAATCTCACCAGTCCTTCATACATTTGCTTCAACAATTCCTGGGTCATTGTCTTTATGAGTATTGTTAGTTACATCCTTATGTGAGTTATGTTCTGCATCTAAAACTAGCCAACCGTCCTGCAGTCCTCCAGCGGTACGCTAGTAGTTTTGTTTGGAAGATGCAGAAGAGACTGATGAGGGATAAATACCCTCATCTTGTTAAGAAATCTTGGTAAGAAAGAAAGCAGGTTGGTAAAACAAATATGAAGTAGCTAGAAGCTTTTCAAAAGGGATGGCAGTGCTATATTGCCTATATGGGTCTGAAATAACTATTACTGGGAGGGAGATCTAAGTAAACTAGAGAAAACTCAAAACATAGTAGGAAGATGGGGCCTAGGGGTTCCTTGTAGTACTACCTTAGAAGCCAATAGAGAAGAGATGGGCTGAAGCACCTTTAGTTAGAGTGGCCAGAGGCAAGATGAACTTCTTAAAGAAGATGGAAGGACTAGATGAGGATAGATGGGTAAAGCAGGTGATACAAGATAACAGGGTGGACATCATGGAAGAAGGAAACTGATAGATGGAAAAGATGGGAAAACCTTGAGGAGGATTGGGATAGGATAGGACCCAGAGAGGTAAAGAAAAGGATAGTAGACAATGGGTTAGCTTAATGGCAAGCAGGGATGGAAATGAAATCAACACTTAAATGGTATAGGGATAAGGAGAGACCTGAGGCTCTCCAGTGGCATGTAGGAGACTGGGTTAGCAGGTTGTTAGTAAAGGCAAGAACAGGTACACTGGAGGTGAAGGCTAGAAAGAGAGATGAACTTGATCAGATCTGCAATACCTGTAGAGGGGTGAGGGAAACTATAGAACATTTTCTGGTTGAATGTGTCAAGTATGAAGAGAAGAGTCAGGCTGATAGGGTCAGTAAAGGTAATGATAGGAGAACAGGAATGGGTTAGAAGGTTAGAGGAGGTGGGAAAAGGTGGAGTCCTCACTGTGCTGGGCCTATACCAAGAAGAGATGGAGAGGGAGAGATAGAAAGACAATTATAGGTGTGGCCAAAGATTTTCTAGAGCAGGAGTGGAGAAAATTTTAGTGAAAATTGTTGTGTTCCTTGCCTGGTGCTCATCATTTCATGCTTTTGCAGGCTGTTGAAGGACTAAAACTGGAACACTGGAAGAAACGAGGACCTACAAAGCAGTATAAAGCGTAAAAGATCACAAGAAGATGTGATGTATAGAAATTTTTCCTAACTGGTGTCATTCTATGTGAATTATCGGTAAGTATGACATATTGTATATTGTTACCTTTAAAGAAAGAATTGTTTTGTGGTGTTGTACCAATCGTCACTTTGTTTAGATGTGCAAAGATGTCTATGATTTGATTTTATAGCCTCTGTTGTCATAGACTGACCATCAACCACTGCCTCAATACTGAACCTTGGCCTCATAGGAAGCAGGCCCATTTCCTGAGTTTTTTTTTTTTTTTTTTTTTTTTAGAAAAGGTGTCTTATAAACAATCAAATACAGTACTTAAATGATATATCATAGCAAAACCAATCACAGATGTTCAGCTGTAGGACATCCAATGAGGGCTCACCATGCTGGGAGTTACTTCTAGTATTGCATTTGTTTCTCTTGAGAGAGAATGAACCATGTCATTTTCCACCATTTGCTAAGCTACTTTCACAATGGACACTCACTGCTCTGAGTGCAATTTCAAGTTATTTATTTATTTATTTTTTTTATTTCTACGCTTTGCTGGAAATGCATGAGACTTGTTTGAGTCGTGTGTGTATTGTGGATTGATTTTGCTTCCAAAATTGTGAATAATACCAGACACCAGTAATTTTTGTGATATCCTTGAAGAGGCACAGCACAGCAGCACTATGTTATTGGTGAGCAGCATTGCCAATGCATAGCTACATTTTGATTGGTGATGATAGAGAGGAAGGATTTATAAATATTTACTGTATATCTAACTATATAACTGGAAAACCATAAATGCTTGTCCAAGCAAGATAGAGTTAACGGTGTTGCATCTGCATAAGTAATGTTAATAGTATAGAAAATAAAATCCAACAGAAAAATTTTTTAATATTGCCTGCACTACTCAGTTAGGCATTTACCTACATCATACAAAGATGTTTCAGTCTCAGTCTCAGTTGATGGTCGGGAATACAGGCAACCCCACTTAACGAACAGGTTACATTCCTAAAAAAACGTTCGTTAAGCAAACCAATTATAATAAGTTTGACCCCTGACTTGAACTTCTATTGAGAGTAAACAAAGCAGGAGTGCATCATAGTACAGTAAAAGGTTTAATGAAAGTAAAAATTATGAAATCAAATATTTAAGCAGTTTGATTTACGATTAAGTCATTATAATGTACACTAATGTATGTATGAAAAGTAACTTTATAATGTTGATGATCTTAAATTTATGAAAGCAGGGAGAGTGGAGCAGTTAAGGTGCTAGCTGGCAACCTGTGGAATGTAAACAAAGGATGCATCATTGTACCACATACAAAACTTATGTACCACATTTCTACAAGGCTTTCCATTTTATCCACTGCAGAATCGCGAGTTCAGATGGTTCTTTTAGATTGCAATGAAGATACAGTCTCACCAGCCTTCTTAATAGAGTCTGCTGACTTGAAAATAGTAGAGACACTAGATGGACTCAAGCCTTGGTGGTGAGCAATGCTATTAGTTTTCTTGCCTCTCGTGTCTGTGAATAATATCCAGCTTCACTTTGAGAGTAAGAGACTTCCTTTTCTTCTTAGCAATGCTAGGCGACATTGCAGGGCTGGTAGCAGAGCGTTTTGGTGGCAAGTTGAGCGTGAGATGACTAGTTGGTGCTGGACCCTGTTTTTGTTTTGAACTAAGAGTGGGGAAAGGTAGGGGGAGTGAGTGGTGCACGTGTTGTCAACAAAAGGCACTGGTTTATTCAAAAGCCTGTTGGCTTGCATGATATGATGGGGCTTTCAAACTTGGAAAAAATTACCTGGATATAATTTCATTAAAGCAAGTTTCGTGTTCGTTATATGAGCAGATGGTAGTAAAAGGAAACGTTCGTCGTAGCGAAATTACGTTCCATGAACATTCGTTAAGCGGGGGTTGCCTGTATTGCTTTTACAACGGCACTTCCTCGTATGTTTCTCAGTTTGGGTCTTTTTTTTTTTTTTTTTATATGGTCTAGTTTACTTTGTCTGTTTTTTTCTTTTTCTTCTCTGTTTTTCCAGAAGTTATGTAAGGTTTTTGTTTTTTCTACATTTACATTGTCAAATAAGTATCTTCCCATTACTGCTTCATCCTCTTCTTCATATGGCTGCTGTAGTCCTATGCTTTTCTTCTTTCCTCGCTGTATGCTGGGCACCATAGTATGAAGTGTTTCAGATTTTCAAAATCCTCCCACATAGGTCACACTTAGTTTCTTCATTTTTTTTTTTTTTCTATCATTTAGGCTGAGGTTATTTGTTCTGCATTTGAATAATATTTCTGAGCTTTGTCTGATCATATAGCTTCTCTTATCCTTCCATGCCTTTTCTCCATTTATTGTAGATCTTCATACTTGATTTTCCTTTCATTCCTTCTTTCCATTCTATTTCCTCTCATTCTCTTACTGTTTTCTTTATTTCCTAATTTTTGATGATTTCTTTATGCACTCACTCTATAGTCCAGCCTTTTCAGTTCATTCACTAGGTTTTTCATCCATTTATTTTTCTGTTGCACAATAATTTCTTCTATCCTTCTAAGCAAGTCATTTTCTGCTTTCAAAATATATCTCAAGTACTTCCACTGCCCTTTCATTATCTTATTCTTCATACATGATGCTCCTATTTCTCTTTTAAATGCTTCTTCATATGTCTACCTTGGTGCTCTTAATACTTCTCTATATGCCATTCTCTATCCTCTGTAGCTTCTGTATGTCTTCATTTGTTATATCATTTATGTTGATTTCATATGATATTGATGGTAATGCAACACTTTTCTTATGTGTTTTTCCAATCAATAGTCTGGAGCAGCTTTATGCTATCATTGTGTTAGCCATATTCCCAAGTTTTCTTGCATTTTTTTTATCATATTTTCTTTTTGTGCTTAAGAACAATTTTGGTTGTTATTTACTGTAATTCCTTCCTGGCTGTGCCATCCAACAGTGTAACGTTATGAATGACTAATGGTGTGCTGATACCAAAGCTCAGAACATGGTGAACAGATCCAGAGCTAAGATTTAGCCTCTCGTTTGGCGGCCAGGTGGAGTTGGTGTTTGTTTTGGTGTGTTTCCACATGTTGGCTTTCTGGGGTTGCTCTATCTGCACTGTGGCCCCTTAATGGGGCACGGAGGATGTAGCAGGCTTGAGTGTGTATTTGTGCTCAGTGAGACATGCGCAGAGTGTAATTGTGCAGTGTGCCAAGACGATGAGTGTAATATTATCCACAAGGCGATTATTTGGTTGCTGGCATCTTGTTTACTTCGCTAAATCTCTCTTCAGGGTGGTATGTATTATTGGAATTTACTTTTATTTTCCTTATGGATTTACAAATCCTGCCCCATTTTGTATGTCTTGTGTGACATAGCCATCAATCAAATGTTCAGTTGTCACGCCAGTATTGTATCTTCCATAGAGGCCATAGAGGCGATATTTACCTGGTCATCATCTGTTTTCAGGATGTTCAGAGAGCGACTTAAATGTTTGGTTAGAGATCTGGTTATGGTTTGTAAGTGTTTTTTTTTTGTTTTTTTTGGGGGGGGCTAGGGAGATGATCTTTCTCCCATGGCAGTAAGAGGATAGTTTCTTTACTTCAATGGTGAAGGGGAAAAAAAAATTTACCAGTCTTAGTTACAATTTTGGCAAAGGAGGTGAGCAGGTACTCAGTGTTTTTGAGGGACAGTGACACCAGAAGTGATGGGGAATTTCATGCCGATAATGTAACCCACCTATTGTATCACAGGGTTTGTCACATGGTGCATTTGGTGGCTTTGCGTGGCTGTAGTGCATACACAACTACGCTCTCCTCAGGCTTCACACACACGTCGATGACGCCACACCGTCAAGACATTGCCAAGCAGCTCCCAGGAAAAGGACTTCAGCAGGCATTAGAGCCAGACCTAGACCTATGTGCAGGGGGTTAGGGGACCATAGGGTTCTCCTGTCTCCATAATAAGTAAGATTTGGATACAATATAGACGGAAAAGTGGAGAAAGAAATGAAACTGGGTGGTGCGGCCAGACATATGACACCAAAAACAAATGACATGTGATAATCAGCAATTTATTGAAACACCTGTTGAACTGAGGAGTTTGACTGAGGATAATATGGATAAGGACTTTTCTGGATTTAGAGATGAAAGAAGCAATATGAAGAGGTTGATAAATGTGGAAAGAGAGATAAGAGGAAGTGATGTTGAGTTTAATGGACAAACAGGACAGACTGATAATAGAAAACACAGAGCTGAGATTGAGATTAGTCGAATGTGAGAAAGGCAGTGTAATCAATCAGGAATTAAAGGAAGAGATACAGGAGATAAGAAACAAAATGATATACTAAAAGCTACATGTCACGACTACGACAACTTCAGGACCCTACAGAAAAAAAGTTTAGGATGAGATTGAGGACAGTAGAAAATGGAATGGGTGAAAACAAGCTGAAGGAATTATGAAATGCATGGAAACAAGAAGAGGAAGAGGTAAAAGTTAAATTTTCAGAGGTAGTAAAGAGACAAATTCAGGAAAAAAAACAAAAGACTTGTACAAGTAATTAAGGAGAAAGAAGGTCTAGTGAGAGATACAGTGGATAAGAGGAAATGTTTTTTGATTTTGGGATGAAGAAAAAGAAAAATCCAAACAAGTTCATAAGAGAGCGTGAAAAGAGAGAATTGCCAAAACTATTTTCAAACAGGTCCACGCCAGCACACAGGAGTTGGACCAGGAGGTGGAGGAAGTGATTAGGTTGGGAAGATTTAGTGAAGGAGGTAGGAAACCAATGAAAGTGAGAATGAGATCGCAGGTGGTGGGGGAGGAAATTATGGCAAAGAAAGGAAAGCTGGCTGATGATACTGAACATAAAGATATATGGATAAAAAGAGATATGGACCTGGAGGAAAGAGAGAAAAAGAGAAAATGCTAGGAAATTAAGCTAAGGAAAAAAAAAACGAGAAAAGGACAGAGATCGAGTAAAAGAATTTCTATTGGAAGAAGGAGGAAGTCATAGAGGAGGCAAGAAATTAAGAGTGACTTGTATTAATATAGACAGGTTGTTACCCAGTGTGTTGAAGGTTAGGGATTATATGATATAATTAAAGGAGGGAAGACATACCAAGTAGAGAAGGAAATGTGTAAAATAATGAATGAGAGCTTCAAAACTGTGGAAGAGAGTTTTACAGAACCAAATATGACATTGCATCGCCAAGGATTACAGGAAATCACAGTGCACAAAGAGTATATTGGAAGATTATTAGATAATTTGGATGTCAGAAAAGCAATGGAGCCTGATGATGTATCGGGCTGAGTGCTAAAAGAATGTAAAAAGCAGCTGTTGTATCCAATTTGGAAAATAATTACAAGTTTACTAAATGAAGGGAAAGTTCCATTAGAGCCGACGTAATACCAATATTTAAAGGAAGAAAGGCAACTGAGCCATGAAATTACTGACTGGTGTCACTTACAAGTGTTATGGGGAAGTTGCACGAAAGTTATCAAAGAAAATGGGTTAAACATCTGGAAGAAGAACAAGTCATATCGAACAGACAATTTGGGTTCAGGACAAGACAGTCATGTGTGTCAAACTTAATAAGCTTCTGCTTGAGAGTAATAGAAGGACTGGAAGGCCAAGATGGATGGGTGGACACAGTATACCTGGAAATAAAAAGAGCTTTTGATAAAGTCCCTCATGGAAGACTACTTTGGAAACTAGAGAACATAGGAGGACTGCAAGAAACTTTTTTTTTTTTTTTTATGCTAGAGGAAATGCTGCCAAGGGCAACAAAATGTTAGAAAAAAGGCTCACTGAAACTGCAGGTTCCCTGAAAGGTCAAAAGAGTGATCCAAAAGCAAGGAACAAATGGCTCAACACCTCTCTCTTAAAAGAAGTTAAGTCATAGCAAGATGGAAATACAGAAGCAGGTAGGGAGTTCCAGAGTTTACCAGTGAAAGGTATAAATGATTCAGAGTACTGGTTAGCTCTTGTATTAGAGGGATGGACAGAATAGAGATGAGAGGAAGAAGAAAGCCTTGTGTAGCGAGACCACAGGAGGAAGGGGGGCATGTAATTAGTAAGATCAGTAGAGCAGTTAGCATGAAAATAGCAATAAAAGATAGAAAGAGGCACAACATTTTGGCGGTTAGAAAGAGGCTGAAGACAGTCAGTCAGAGGAGGGGAGTTGATGAGATGAAAAGCTTTTGATCCCACCCTATCAAATAAAACTGTATGAGTGGAACCCCCACCCCCCCTAAACATGTGAAGAGTACTCCATACAAGGACAGATAAGGACCTTGTATAGAGTTAGCAGTTGGAGGGGCAAGAAAAACTGGTGGAGACGCCTCAGAATGCCTAACTTTATAGAAACTGTTTAAGCAAGAGATGAGATGTGAAGTTTCCAGTTTAAATTCTGAGTATAGGACAGACTGAGGATATTCAGTGTAGAAGATGGGACAATGAGGTGTCATTAAAGAAGAGGGGATAGTTGTCTGGAAGGTTCTGTGGAGTTGATAGATGGAGGAATTGAATTTTCGAGGTATTGAGCACTACTAAGTTTTCTATGCCCCAATTAATAATCTTAGAAAAATCAGAAGTCAGGCATTCTATGGTGTTCCCATCAGGTCGATAAGCCTTCTGAAGGTTTAGGCCAGCAAGGACATGGAAAATATTACGAAGAACTTTAATTGTAGGCATAAGATAGTCTGAGGGAGAAGGAGAGGGAAGGACAAGCCCAAAATCATCCAAGGTGGAGTTGTTAGCAAAGGTATGAGAGAAGTGTTCAGCTTTAGAGACAGATGTGATGACAGTTATGCCATCAGAATAAGATAAAAGAGGGAAAGATGAAAAAGTAAAGGTTTTGGAGGTTTTTGGTAAGATGCCAGAAGTTTCAAAGGGAGTTTGAGTTGAAAGATTTTGACATTTTTTCTATTTATGAAGGAGTGTTTGGCAAGTTGAAGAATAGACTTGGCATGATTCTGCGCAGAAGTATATAAAGTTCATGATATTCAGGTGATGGAAGGCTCAAGTACCTTTTGTGGGCAACCCCACATGTATAGTACATGAAAACAGGCTGTGTTAAACCAAGGTTGAGAAGGTTTAGCTTGAGAAAAAGAGTGAGGAATGTACACCTCCATACCAGACACTATCACTTCTGTTATACATTCACCACACAGAGATGGGTCTTTGACACAGAAACAGTAATCATTCCAGGGAAAATCAGTATAATACCTCCTCAGGTCCCCCCAACTGGCAGAGGCAAAGTGCCAGTGCCACTTCTACTTTGGAGGATCCTGTGGAGGGATTGGAGAAATAGGACAAGATACAGGTACGAGGTTGTGATCAGAGGAGCACAACGGAGATGATAGGGTAACAGCATAAGCAGAAGGGTTAGAGGTAAGAAAAAAGTCAAGAATATTGGGCATATCTCCAAGATGGTGAGGAAGACGAGTAGGGTGTTGCACCAGTTGCTCTAGGTCATGGAGGATAGCAAAGTTGAAGGCTAGTTCACCAGTATGGTCAATGAAGGGAGAAGAAATCCAAAGCTGGTGGTGAACATTGAAATCTCCAAGGATGGAGACCTCCGCCAAAGGATAGAGGGATAGAATGTGCTCCATTTTAGAAGTTTAAGTCGAAGAGTTTTCTATAGCCAGAGGAGTTATGGGAGAGATAGACAGCACAGATAAATTTAGTGAGTCCCTTACAAACTCAGAAGATAAAAGAGCGTTGGCACAAGAGCAAGTTAAGTTATTGCTGACATGGATGCAACATCGAGCTTTGAAATGAAAATAAGAATAGAGTAGGTAGGAGGGAACAGCTGTGTTTTAGTGTTTTGATGAGTAATAGTAGAGGAGAGGTTGTGTTCTACAGATTAAAAATTAGATCTAAGACTGCAAATGTTGCAAAAGTTAATGAAAAAAAAGTTGAGGGAGGTGTGAAGACATTTTTGTTGCTAACTGAAGACCAGTCTGACTTGGGGACATTTCTGGTCCCCTCCCCTAGATGGGGACTCCAAGGCTGGATTAGGAGCTGCCATTTTTTTTTTTTTTTTATTTATTTATTTATTTTTTATTAGTGAAGGAAGTGTGTGTAGTTTTGTGAGAAGGAGGAGTTTTAGGAGGAGAGTAGAGGACAGGCTGTAACTACATCCTTGAGTTATGAGACACAAAGGGAAATGTTCAGCGAGATCACAACTAGCTAATGGAAGGTTCACAGCACCCGCTGAACTGATCTGGATCAGAATTGGTCCGGAACAGAACTAATGCTATTAGAACTCGCTGGGAGTAAATTATCATTTTTGCTACCTCTTCCTCTTACCTGTTACCTATTGACAGTGTTTGTCTTGCTCATTCCGCAGTATGAGGGTGTAAGTTGGTATCTGTCCCAGATGGATTTACCTTGGTTAACACCTCGAAGATTATTGTTGGGGGATAACTTGAATTGTTCCTTCATTTTCTGGGGGAAATTATCTGTGTTTCTTGAGAGCAAAACAATGTTCAAGTTAAGGATTTGTTTTTCTTTTAATATTTTTCCCTTACAAGCTCATTTTCCATCTCCCTCGTATTTTTCTTTCTGGGACTGATAAGCAGTTCATGCAGTCTTAGAAATTTTCTGTTTAGCAAAATGATGTTGATAGAACTGCCAATGTTTCATTAGGTTTGTTTTCTAATTCTTTTTCTAGATTGAAGGAAAATGAAAGTGTGAGATTCATCCTCAATTTGATACGCTTATATGAGCATGTGGAATATCATCATTTTAAGATGGAAACTCTTAAAGATATATTACCATGGATTACAGATAATTGCTTCTTTGCATCCATTGACTTAGTGTTTTTGCTGTTCTGGTATGAGAGCAGGATCGTTCATGGTTTTAATTTAGATTTGTGGAATAGATTATTATGGCAATTCATGTGCTTACCTCAGGACTTTTCATCACTTTAACCTTTTAATAAGTTATCAAAGGTCCCTTTTTCATATTTTTTTTGTCTAAGTTCCCTGACAACCAACTATTTACATTGGCAATTTTCTAATGATGACAATTTCAAGAGAGATATTAATTACTGATGCTCAATATGTCGGTCTGTCCTTGGATAGATTAGGTTCTACAATCAACATGGAGAAGCCAGACCTAGCCTTAACTGGCCCAGTCATACTATGGAATTCTTGGATTTTATAATAAATTCTAGTGACTTAAGCTTACACAAGATAAGGCCATAAAGATTAAGAAGTTGGGATTGCAGTTATTGCAAATGGATGAGATGAAAATCAGAGATCTGGCGGCTTTTATTGGCAACTTGGTTGAGGCAGGAGTTTCTGAATATTGGGCTACCTTGAAATATAAATAATTAGAAGTTCTGAGGAATGGGATTCTTAAGTTATGATGTTTTTTATGCCTTTTTATGCCTGCTTCAAAGGACAGCATGACTGATACACTGGTGGATGATTGTAAGATTAAACGAGTACTTACCAAGTATGAGGTTTGATCGCAATTTCACGAACATTCAACGACGTCACAGTGGTGTACAACGAGATGCCATGCTACCATTTCACCGTCAGTCACTTTTAGAGAGGAGGTTTGAGGAAGCAGTTACAAATTACCGCAAGGACCCTTCGCCCTAAAGTGAGGATCACAAAACAGACAGGGTAGGGAGGGAGGGCGTTGTACACCACTGTGACGTCGTTGAATGTTCGTGAAATTACGATCAAACTTCATACTTGGTAAGTACTCGTTGAATCTTACAATTTCACGTCACGAATTTCAACTGACTTCACAGCGGTAGCCAACAAGAGCTTTAGAGAGGTTCTTGAAACCTACTAAATTACAAATCAAGCTAAAAAACAAAACGCAACACAGACAACCCCTGCGTAACGAAGGGGTTACGTTCCTAAAAAACACTTTGTTAAGCGAAACTTCGTTAAGCGAACCGATTATAACAAGTTTAACCCCTGATTTGAACTTCCATTGAGAGTAAGCAAAGTGAGAGTGCATCATAGTACAGTAAAAGGTTTAATGAAAGTAAAAATTATGAAGTTAAACATTTAGGTAGTTTAATTTAAGTCATTATAATGTACACTAATGTATGTATGTACGTAACTTTATAATGTTGATGATCTTAACTATATGAAGGGAGGGAGAATGAAACGGGAAATACACTAACCGGCAACCTGTGGAATGTAAACAAAGTGCGCATCAAGGTACCGCATACAAAACTTATGTACCACATTTCCACAAGGCTTTCCATTTTATCCATTGTAGAGTCATGAGTTCAGGTGGTTCTTTTAGCTTTCAAGGAAGATGCGATCTCACCAGCCTTCTTAATAGAGTCTGCTGACTTGAAAATAGTGGACAGTAGATGGAGTCAAGATGGTGGCAAGCAATGTTATTAGTTTTCTGGCCTCTCTCTTGTCTGTGAATAATATTAACCCAGCTTCACTTCGAGAGTAAGACACTTCCTGATCTTCTTAGGAACGTTAGGCCACATTGCAGGGCGTTTTGGTGGTAAGTTGAACTAGGGAAGATGAGCTGCTGGTGACGCTGTTATGTTTTGACTGGGGAGTGAGTGGTGCACGTGATCTTGATCTTGATCTTGATGCTACAGATGACGCAGAATTTCTTCTGAGTCAGTATCGGCAGTGCCTGTGTTGTCCACGAGAGGCTTGATCTTGATTTCTATTCTGCAGGTGTCTCAGGATTTCTCCTGAGGCAGGCCTTAGTACCAGCAGCTCCTGGTGTATTCAAAAGCCTGTCAGCTTGCATGATACGGTGGGGCTTTCAAATTTGGAAAAAATTACCTGGATAAAACTTCGCTAAAGCGAGTTTGGTGTTCGTTAAACGAGCAGATGGTAGTAAAACAAAACCTTCGTTGTAGCGAAATTTCGTTGTATGAACCTTCGTTAAACGGGGGTTGCCTGTACTCAGAACATTGGTAAGGAAAATACCAAAATAGCAAACATAAGACCTATCACATGTATTTCAGGACAGTATCACAAAAAATCCCAAGAACCTTCCACAGGGTACAGAACAAATTTTTGTCCCTAAGTTTATGCCACAACCAAGTACATATAGTGTATATATTTCTTGAACATTATGGGAACCAATCCCCGGAAACTTACAGGAAAAAAAAAAAAAAAATTCTTTCCCCACTTCACAAACCTAAGAAGGGGGTCACAAACCCTTTCAAAATTTTACATGAGAAAAGAACAAAAGCATTACGACAAAATTGCCCTAGCAAACTGGACCTGCTGGGCAAGAGACTTCCGATAGTGTCAGGTAAAAGTAGACTCCCTCGCCCATCCAATGGTGGAGACTACTGTAGCAAGAGGCAACATCCGGGCTGCCTTACTGGAAGAGGCTGACCTAGTAGAATGGGGAGAGAAGACAGTAATGTCAATGCCAGCAGCTCCCATCACGTCTCTCACCCAACGCCGCAATGTATCCCGGGAGGCCAATCGAACCGGAGGTCGTGTAGTCAGGAAAAAAACCCGTAAGTGACCCACGGATAGAGCTAGTCCTATCTAGATAATGCTTGATGGTGTCAACAACACACAAGCGACTGTCATGTGGGTAGGCATCAAAAAACAAGCCTGACATGTGGACCCCAGGACAAGAGGTTTTTAATAAGTCTCCAATCCCAAAATCAACCTGAGACTCTGTGACAGACATATTTCTAAGATCTAGTAAATGTAAGGTCTAACTGCAGTGGCCTGACAACAAAAGCATAAGAATAACTAGTTTCCTTGACAACTGAAGAAGAGACAAGTCCATAGTATGGCCAAGACCACAGATATAATCCAACACTACCTGAGGATCCCAAGTTGTATGGGAGCATGGAAGAGGTGGTCTCTCTAAGAAAACTGCCTTCATAAATCGAGAGACTAATGGATGTTGTCCTGCAGGATGACCATTAATAGTAGCAATAGCAGAGATGGCTGAACGGATTGTATTCATGGAGCTGTATCCCCGACTGCTGCGTTGATATTGTAACAAAAGGTGATCCAACAGGATACTCACAGGTGGCTGAAACGGATCAGTTTCCCTTTGGAGGCAAAACAACAACCAGCTGCTGATATGCGGCCTATATTGTGCCCTATTACTAGTTCTCCAGGAACGAAGGAAAAACTGGGCAACCTCCTGCGAAAGGCCACGATGCATGAATGCTACCCGGAGAGCACCATTGCTGTCAAAACCAACCTCCGAGCTCGAGGGTGTGTTAGAGTTGGTTGTTGAGGGAGAAACAGAGGACAGTGTGGAAGCAAAACTGGATCGGCTGCCAACAACTGAAGGGCCGTTGGAAACCACACTTGTGTCGGCCAGAGTGAAAGAATCATCAGAGCTGTCGCTTTGTCATCCTGTAGTTTCCAGGGAACTCTGGAGACAATGCTGAAAGGTGGAAATGCACATAAGCTCTTACCACCCCAATCCAAGGTGAAGGCATTAGCGCACATAGCAGATGGGTCTGGCTTCTAGGAGACATAGGCAGGCAATTGAGCATTTAAACGAGTGGCAAAAAGATCGATAACTGGAGTATAAAAGAGCTGACAAATTCTGTTAAAAATATCGGGTTGTAACATCCACTCATCATCCATCCTACTAACTCTGGACTCCATGTCAGCTGTCACATTGTACAAACCCTGTATATGCTGTGCTGACAGGGTAATATTCCTAGATGCAGCCCACTCATAAATCTGCACTGTAAGGGCATGAAGATTAGGTCTTGTACTGCCACAACGATCTATACAAGCAACTGCAGTAGTGTTGTCAGAATGGAGTTGAATATGGAAGCCAGACCTATTCCTACACAGGAACTGCAAGCCCAACAAAATGGTCTTCAACTCTAGGATGTTTATATGATCCAGCTCCTCCTGGGCCCAGTGACCTCCAGTTGTGACATGTCCCATTGAAGCGCCCCAACCAGTCAGACAGGCATCTGTAAACAACTCACAATCTGGGGAAGAAGAGAGGAGAGACTTCTCCTGAAAGTCTATATTGGCCACCCACCAAGCGACCAAATGTTGGGCATGACAATCCAAAGAAATAAACTTGTCAAAATCACCACAGGACCGGGCGAGACCCTGGTCTCGAATCAACTCCAGATACCTGTAACGGAGAGGAGCTAACTCTACTGCAGGTGCAGAGGCCACTGTCAAACCAATAAAAGATGATAAGTCCCGTAAAGTGACATTACCCTTAAGTAGCAGCAAGCCTTGTTCCTTGATGCGCTCCTTCCTATGAGATGTTAAAGTGGTAGTCATGGCGACAGAGTCCAACACCACACCAAGGAACATAACCTTCTTTGTAGGCTCCAGAACCGACTTCCACACATTGACAGTGAAACCCAGGGAATCAAAGAAATGCAAGGCATAGCTGACCTGAGCCTGTAAAATCTCTACTGATGAAGCAATGAAAAGACAGTCATCCAAATAACATAACACAACCATCCCAAGGGATCGCAGGTGGGAAAAGACAGGTTTCATTAACTTTGTAAAATGCGAGGGCAGAAGATAACCCCTGCAGGAGGCAAGTAAATCTGTAATAACGGCCCTTCCACATAAACTGTAGCCATTTCCTGTCCTCAGGCCTAACATAAATGGAGTAATAAGCATCCTTAAAATCCACTGTAACAAAGAAACAGTTAGGGTAAATTAAAGGTATGACATCCTTCAATGTATCCATCTTAAAATGTAAGTAAGGTACATGAAAATTAAGGTATTTTAAATTTAGAATGACTCTTGCTGGGCCAACTGGCTTGATGATAGGAAAAACATTTGAAAGGAAACCATGAACATCAGGTAAACAAGGCTCCACAATTGACTGAATAAGGAAATTATGTAAAGCATTGTCCAAAGCCCAATCATCGGCTTGAGACAGGGTTAGAGGACGAGGAGGTACAGTCTGAATAGGTAAAGACACAAAATCAAGAAAATTCCCCTTCACCACATCATAAATCCAGGAATCTTGAGTCAGAGACCTCCACATGGACTCAGCAGAAATAATCTTACCTCCTCTAAAATTATCAGTAGTATTAACTAATTGTGGAATTAAGGAACTCACCAGAGGGGTTAGTGCTGGTGTAGTTTCGGCCCGTGCATCCCCCTCCCCTGGGGAGGCCGCTGGCCTAAAAAAGGCCGGGTCTGAGAACGAGGGCAGGACTGGTAGTGAGCCTGAGAGGGACGGTGTGATGACCATGAAGAGGAATAAAACCTCTTGCCAGACGTCTTGGAGGAAGGGCGGAAAGACGGCCGGCCCAACTGACCTGCCTTGTGGATCTCCTCACACTTGCGGGTCACATCAAAGGGAAATAACTCCTGCTGACCCACCTCACACTCCCATTTGCAGAGATCAACCATGGCCGAGTCATGGACATGGATTCGGGCCACATCCTTCCGCAACTGGTTGAGGTAATTCACTGCTGAAGTAAGAAGGCGCAAACAACTATTAAGGCCATCTAAATAACACGACAAGCTCTTAGCCTTCTTTTGACCAATATCATTAACACACACAGCAATGGGAACTATTGCCTTTGTCAACAGGCAGTTAGTCTGGAAAAGCTTGGCATCTACCAGCCTTCCATTCACACTCATGGCCTTGGTTATAGCTGCGTTTGTCACAGGCGTCGTGAGGTTCAGCACATTACTCGGGAGCTTAATCTTTGCACACGTTAACTTCACACTCTCAGACACAGGCCGTCGGCGAAGGCTGGCGTTGACGATAGTGGCCAAGCTGTTGGCGAGCGGCTCTCCCTTCTCCTCCTCGCCATGGAAGTGGCCAGAAAGGTCATCCAAAGCCCTCAGAAAATCTTCATCCACATCATCGTCATGGGTAAGGTGGTCTAACCCGTCAAGAGGGTCCGGCTGGCTAGCAGGGGCAACCCCCGCCTCATCTTCAGATGACGAGAGGGCATGAAAACCACTAAAGTCATTCCCGGTGTCCGTAGATGCATCTGGCGGTGCCGGGGTCCTGTTCAGCTTGTCAATAAGGCCCGACACTAGGCTAGACAGCTTATCCAGGGCAACTCTGTCCTCAAACACAGCAGACTTTGACGTGGCGCCTGCCGAGCTCAGCCCCGAGAGTGACGGTGGTGAAGCGCAAGGTGGAGGAGGAGTGGAATCATCCACCGAGCACCGCTTTCTTTTCTTCCCATCTGAAGACAATGAAAGGGAGAGGGGTGGAGAAAGAGACTGCTCCATGCCCGACATCACAATGCTCAATAAAAGAGACAGAGACAAGACGGTCATAATACACCATATGGCGTCACTGTAAGGCGGCATTAACCCCCGTACAAACTCCATACTGCTTGTCTATCAGAAAAATGTAGTCCATTGATGTGCTTTTCACCCACAGTCAACTTAGGACTGTATAGGAGAAAGCTTACACAACGAAACGTTGCTTGGAATAGAACGGAGCAAAAGCGGCTAGATGCGTGACTGCGAGGAGGTAGCAACCGACTGACGGTGGAATGGTAGCATGGCATCTCGTTGGCTACCGCTGTGACATCAGTTGAAATTCGTGACCTGAAATTAGTGATACTGCCAGTATGGAGAACTCAATCTTGATTTCTAGAGGCTCTTTACCTGTTGAAAGATACTCCTTGATTTCTTCCTCAAAGGTGTTACTGTACAGTATATCTGCCTCAGGATACAAAAGGGATGCACCTAGTCAGGCACCTGTGGTTGGTGTTATGACTTCTGTCGGGGAATCTTTCTACAGGGCAGGAATTTCAGACCAGGTTACAGACATTCTGTTTAAGAACTAGGATGATAAATCCCTTCTGGCATATGGGAGACATTAATGTATGGAATGAGTTTTGTTTACGAGAACAGTTTGCTCCATTTCTGTCCCCTTTAAGTAATCTGTTAGATCATTTACTCTTTTTTTATTCATTGAGGGTAAAGTAGATGGTTCAGGATACAGGTAAGTGATTTCAATGCAGCCTGGTCAGCTGCTAAGATTATTGGAACTCCTGTGGGCCAGCACAAAATGTTTGCTTGTTTGTGAGGTCAGCGGCTAAACAACACTCAATACTGTTTAGGCGTGGATTTACATTGGATCCTGATTTGCTTCAAAGTACTTTTGATGGTTGGGAAGAAGTACCCAATTGTCACTTTCAACCGTAACCCCCTCCCCCTATCCCCCCAAAAAAAAGAAATTGGCAGATTTACTCATGGTTTTGCCTGGACAAACCATTGATTGCTTGGACATCAGAAATGTGTTCTGTACAGGTTTTCCTTGCTATTCAATGCCTCATTATTTGATATTTTGATTTTCTGATCATTATGAATTATGTCCACTCGCTCATTTTTCATAGTCTGGATTTGTGTATCTGATATTTAATTGATCCCCAGAAATGTAAACAAACACCATGATTGCATCATCATCCACATCGCAACCACCATCCATCAAAACTCATTCCTACTAGATATAGGGATAAGTAGTGACCAGGATACTGCCCTTTTTTCTGCTTGGCTTTTGTTTGTCCACTACAAGAGCTGTCAATCCAAAGGTTTGGGTCTGGAGTCATTGTGAGCCACCTGTAGTATCAAGATCAAAATCAAGATCAGTCTTTTTAGTTGTATTCAGTCGCAGTGTTTGTTTTGCAAAAATTCACATTCATTGTTGGGTATGATGAGTGATACAAGCATGATGTCTTCCAAGCAGCCTGCAAAACTTAGTGCTGATGAAATGAAGGACAAAAGACTAAGGAAAAGCTTATCTTTAGAGAAAAAAGTTTGAAATTGTTAAGGACCATGAAGGAGGTGAAGGTGCCAACTTCATTGCCAGAACCGTGCAGTTGCCCCAGTCTCCACTGTCATCAAACAAGCAGTAAGTGTGAGGCAGCTTCTACATTAATGGCAAAGATGCTAAAGATGAAGAGGGATCCAGTAATGGAGGAAATAGAGACTCTTAAAGCAGTGGATTGATGACCAGACTTGCCACTGTGTGGTACCTGCAAACATACCTGAAGCTCATTTTTCTCCTCTTACCAATGGATATAGGCCTATAGGAGAAACCACTGCTTCATTATGTGGTGCAGAAAAGTGCTCTCTATCTCTCAATACAAATTAAGCTTAGGCTAAATTAAATCCTATCTAACCGTAAGTTTGCAATTTGATTTGTTATTCAATCTGTTTTTCAAGAACATAACCCAATTGTAAAACGAGGGAAGCCTGCACTCAGAATGAGGTAATTTTCAGAATCAGTGCTCCACTTAAGACATCTAATGTCATCATCATTTGTAGGAAATGAGTTTTAGTTAATTTCCTTAGTATTGCTGATGCCATGAAGACATATTTGCAGTTGACAAAACAAGCTGGGAGTAAGGCCAGATCAGAACACAGGCAAGCCCCGCTTAACAAAGGTTCACACAACGAAATTTCGTTACAATGAAGGTTTCCTTTTACTACCATCTGCTCATTTAACAAACACCAAACTCGCTTTAAGAAAATTTTATCCAGGTAATTTTTTCCAAGTTTGAAAGCTGACAGGCTTTTCAATACACAAGCGACTCTCGTGGACAACACGCACACCTAGTTCAAAACGATAACAGCGTCAGCAACAGCTCGTCTTCCCTCGCTCAACATGCCACCAAAACGCCCTGCAGTGTCACCTAGCGCTGCTAAGAAGACCAGGAAGTCTCTTACTCTGGAAGTGAAGCTGATATTATTCACAGACACGAGAGAGATGAGAAAATTAATAGCATTGCTTGCCACCATAGCTTGACTCCATCTACTGTCTACCATTTTCAAGTGAGCAGACTCTACTAAGAAGGCTGGTGAGATCATATCTTCCTTGCAAGGTAAAAGAACCACCTGAACTCGTGACTCTGCAATGGATAAAATGGAAAGCCTCGTGAAAATGTGGTACATAAATTTTGTATGTAGTACAATGATGCGCCCTTTGTTTACATTCCACAGGTTTCCAGCTAGCATATTTCCTGCTCCACTCTCCTTCCCTTCATAAATTTAAGATCATGAACATTATTAAGTTACTTACATACATTAGTGTACATTATAATGACTTAGTCTTAAATTAAACTGCTTAAATGTTTAACTTCATAATTTTTACTTTCATTAAACCTTTTACTGTACTATGATGCACTCTCCCTTTGTTTACTTTCAATGGAAGCTCAAGTCAGGGATTAAACTTATTATAATTGGTTCGCTTAACGAAAATTCATTTAACGAAGGGTTTTTAGGAACGTAACCCCTTCATTAAGCGGGAGTTGCTTGTAATGTTGTTAACAACAGCAGCAAAGGCCACAATTACTAGAAGGGTCAAGGATATAATGAGAGAGTTTGGGATAAGTGAGGATTGGTTTAATGCCTATTTAGTTCAGTCTACATCCACCTCTAAGGTATTTAGAACAAGAATAACTTGGGAAAGACTTAAGAAAAGCAATTGGTTGGCAGTATGAATCTACACTATAACAAGATCCTTTTGCCTGTGGGTTCCTTTGGAAAGAACATTTTGAAGTCATATGCTAGGAACATGTACTGATCTGTTTCTAATATTTGGTTGTTTGTTGTTTATGGCATAGATATATATATGTATGCATATATTCAGTGTTTTAATCTTTTGTTATGTTGGAGATGAGGCTATGAACAGTCATGCATGACATCACACTGTTGGATGGCATAGCCGGGAAAGAATTAGATCATTGTAACTTACTTTGTTAAGTGTGCAATGATCAGGGTTCTTCTTAGGTATGTTCATGGTATGTATAACAGAGACTAAGTTAAGTGAAGATGTCCAAGTAAATTTTAAAGAGCAGGGACATATTGTATGGAGGAGAGACAGAAGGGGTAAAGCAAGAGGAGGAGTGTTGATAATGGCTCTAGAGCAGATGCAGTGGTGGCTCGCAATAATAGACATCACAGTAACAGATTTCTCTCAGTAACAGACTGGTAAGACACAAAGTAATTTATTTTTTACCACATTGTCAGTTTTTTTTATGAATTTATTGTTCCCAAGTGGCTGTGCAGATGAATACACACATGACATAATCAGCAAATCAAAAAAGGCATGCTAGGTACCATTCTAACTCGTTTTGTTGGTCTATGACTTAGGAAACTTGTAATAAGGTGGAGAGTGGTGATTGCATGCCTGTGGATCACTGGAATGACATGCATGGTGAATTATGGTCCTGGGCTAGTTGGACCTGGTGCCTGCCAAAGTGAAATGCAAGTTATGTATTTCTGTTTGAATGTTGTTGGGAAAATGAGGATAATGACACTGCCACATTGAGAGAGAGAGAGAGAGAGAGAGAGAGAGAGAGAGAGGTCTACTGGTGTGAATTGCTAGTTAGGTATTTTCTATTTGACCATTGTTGGACAAGCTAAAAATGAAACTTCCACACACACACAGAGAGAGAGAGAGAGTCACGGCTGATAAAAATGTAGATGACAGACTTATACAAACAGAAATTATCCAATCACTTGAATTTTGTCTTCATTGACCAGTCTTTGGTTTATATATATATATATATATATATATATATATATATATATATATATATATATATATATATATATATATATATATTTTTTTTTTTTTTTTTTTTTTTTTGACAGGGTAATTTAGTATGAAGAAGGCTAGGTTTTCTTGTAGATGACATAATGAGCAAATTGTGTATCAGCATGGTGATGAAATCAATATAAAAAACACAGCAACTGGAGCCTGATCTCTCTCTCTCTCTCTCTCTCTCTCTCAGTGTGGTAGTGTCATTATCCTTGCTTTCCCAACAGAATTCAAACTGAAATACATAACTAGTATTTCACTTTGGCAGGCTGTGGGTCCAACCAGCCCGGGACCAAAAATCATCACGAGTGTAAATCCCGTGACCCCCACAGGCAAGCAGTCGGTACTCTCCACCCTATTACAAGTTTTGTAAATCGTAGACAAACAAAACGAGTTACAATGGTATCTAGCATGCCTTTTTTGGCTTGCTTGTAGTATCATATGTGTATTTGTCTGTGTGGCCACTCGTGAACTATATATTTGTGGGTGAAAAAAAAAAACTGCCATGACAGTCCCCGCCAAAAAAATTGTCTAGTGTCTGACCAGTCCATTATTGAGTGAAATTCATTACTACGAGGTCTGTTATCACAAGGCACCACTGTATTTACATGTGTTCATAACCTGATCTAGCCATGCGTTTACCCCAAAGACAGCTTCCCACCTCTGTCCCAAGTCAACCAAAGCTGGAAAAAAATATAATTTGTATGTATGATTTCCATCCTTTGTGATATAGTATGCCACATCTATTAAGAGTCTTGTAAGTTCATCCATACGGTAGGCGACCTTGAAACATGGACATAAGACAGAAAATAAGGAACGTAACTCAGGTGTTTCTATGTATATTATTATGGATATTATTATTATGGATAGGGGCAGCAGCAGATCAATAGTGCATCTGCTTCACTTTTGTGACATGCCGCCTCCTTTTATTCAACCTCTTTGTGGTATAGAGATGTGAAGAGGAACCCAAGCTTTTTCACAAGTATATAAAAGGAAAGATGATGAACAGAGAGACAAATACTAAGTTAATTAAGGGAAATTAGGCATATGAAACAATGGAAGAAATGAGTGAACTTATGAATGAGATCTTTAAATTAGTACAGTATTTAATGTAGAGGGAGATTTCATAGAACTCTCTCTCTCTCTCTCTCTCTCTCTCTCTCTCTCTCTCTCTCTCTCTCTCTCTCTCTCTCTCTCTCTCTCTCTCTCTCTCTCTCTCTCAAATAGTGCATCTGCTTCACTTTTGTGACATGCCTCTTCCTTTTATTCAACCTCTTTGTGGTATAGAAATGTGAAGAGGAACCCAAGCTTTTTCACAAGTATATAAAAGGAAAGATGATGAACAGAGAGACAAATACTAAGTTAATTAAGGGAAATTGGGCATATGAAACATGAGTGAACTTATGAATGAGAGCTTTAAATTAGTACAGTATTTAATGTAGAGGGAGATTTCATAGAACTCACTCTCTCTCTCTCTCTCTCTCTCTCTCTCTCTCTCTCTCTCTCTCTCTCTCTCTCTCTCTCTCTCCTGAACAAAAAAGAATGATAGTTATTGATTTTTCATACTAGGTATGTACACTATGAAATAAAGCCACACAAATTTTAGAGAGAAAAAAATAGTTGTGATTCTACCCTCAGCACTTTCTTGAAGATGAAAAACAACAGAAAGCAGCTGCAGGTAGTTCACTTTTATGATTAACAAATCATAATAGGTTCCATGAAAAAATAATCAGATTATTGCCAACTGGGTGCATCAGTTCCTATTCTGGTATAGGCGAATCATACTCCTTTGTAATAATGATGAAAGTCAAGTAAGCCATTGTATCATATACAACCTACATTCAGAGAAATAAAAAACACTTGTTTCAGCAGAATGCAGCCATTACGTAGTAAGCACATCCTTGGGTATGTCACGAGCACTGCGAGGATATAAAATATGCATCCTCGTCTTGAAGTTAATTGGGCAAAATCCACTTATAAGGGCACCAATGTGCTCCTTAAGTGGATAATGAGTAGAAACTGCTACTGTAATCTGCTTGACAGGAAAGTTTGCCGTATAATGGCTGTCCATACTTAATCAATCCATGGTGAGACCAAAGAATAGTGTCTGCTCAGCATGGGAGTTCCACAGCAACTGATGGTGATGGATAGTGCAGCATGTCTCATAAGAAAACGTATTTCAGCAGAAAAGTGATTTGCTGACGGGAAATTTCTTTGTTTTCAATAATTTGGAACTTTCATATTAGTTTTTTTTGGCTTCCCATCTCAATTTGCCTGATAGCACTGTTATTTTTTGCCATTAGTTTCATTAAAACTTGGTAAATGAATTGTCTCTAATGTAGGAATTAGTTATACCACAGATAACAGTAGATCTGGATTTGACATGAAAATCGCCGTGCTGCAGTAACGTACCCAAAGCTGGAGAATGGACCTTAAATTTTAAACCTCGAAATCTCAGCTCCTAGCCAATATGAATCTATGAAAATCACTGTGAAACAAGCTAACTGTGTTTAATTCAATGCCTGAAAGCGATATCTAAATCCATACAACCGTGTCATTGTACCGCTCAGTTATACGAGTCAAACACGAGAATTTATATACAGGCAAGCCCTGTTTAACGAAGGGGTTACGTTCCTAAAAACACTTCGTTAAGCGAAACTTCGTTAACAAAGTTTATAACAAGTTTAACACCTGATTTGAATTTCCATTGAGAGTAAGGAAAGCGAGAGTGCATCATAGTACACTCAACCCTCGATTTGCCGGACTAAAAGGGGGGAAGGCTTGTCCGGGAATGGCAAATGTCCGGCAATGGAAAATGTCCGGGGGTCTACCCCCTTGCCGGACTTTACCCTATACAGGTTGAACCCCGCTTTAACGGCACGCGATTTACCAGAATCCCGTGTTTAACGGCAAAAATTTCCGGTGGGAACATAGTGTTGTCTTTAACGGCATTTCGGCACCTGCACCAGCTGTACCAGGAAGTTGGAAAATAAATCAGACGTTTTTTGTTCAGAAAAACAAAACTGAGGGAGAAGAAAGAGACTTTGCACCAGATGTGGAAGACAAGAGAAAGAAAAATAAAAGAAAGGCAGGATCAGGAAGAATAGAAGTAACAGGAGGTGCCGAGGCAAAGGCAAAACCTCCGACGACCATCATCATCATCATCATCATCATCTCACCACGTGGGGCCGTAACACATGCCAATGCCACCCCATACAGCTCGCAGACTTGGGCAACACTCATTCCTCCATCTATTTTACGTAAAAGTTCCAGTTTTTGCGACACAGAAAGGTGCACAGGTTTAGCTGTACGCTTGGTTACTTTCTTTGGTGGGTTTTTGGGTGGCATCGTTGTGAAGAAGAGGTGTATCCACGACAAGCACGTAAGCACAACACTCGTGTGACGCGGCAGACTTGTTTACAGTCCAGTACTAGACATGTATGTCCGCCCGCGCTGCCATCTATAGTGCCCGATTTGCGAACTTTGTCTGGCGCGGTAGTTTGAAATCGACTTGTCCCGGACTTTTTTTTTTTTTTTTTTTTTTTCCCCACAGACTCTTGTCCGGCAAATCCGAAATCCGGCAAATGGAGGTCCGGCAAATCGAGGGTTGAGTGTACAGTAAAAGGTTTAATGAAAGTAAAAATTATGAAGTTAAACATTTAGGTAGTTTAATTTAAGTCATTATAATGTACACTAATGTATGTATGTACGTAACTTTATAATGTTGATGATCTTAACTTTATGAAGGGAGGAAAAGTGAAACAGGAAAGACACTAACCGGCAACTTATGTACCACATTTCCATAAGGCTTTCCATTTTATCCATTGTAGAGTCACGAGTTCAGGTGGTTCTTTTAGCTTTCAAGGAAGATATGGTCTCACCAGCCTTCTTAATAGAGTCTGCTGACTTGAAAATAGTAGACAGTAGATGGAGTCAAGATGGTGGCCAGCAATGTTATTAGTTTTCTGGCTTCTCTCGTGTCTGTGAATAACACCCAGCTTCACTTCAAGAGTAAGACACTTCCTGGTCTTTTTAGGAACGTTAGGCCACATTGCAGGGCGTTTTGGTGGTAAATTGAAGTAGGGAAGATGAGCTGCTGGTGACGCTGTTATGTTTTGACTGGGGAGTGAGTGGTGTGCGTGGTCTTGATCTTGATCTTGATGCTACAGGTGACGCAGAATTTCTTCTGAGTCAGGCCTTTGTATTGGCAGCGCCTGTGTTGTCCATGAGAGGCTTGATCGTGATCTTTATTCTACAGGTGTCTCAGGATTTCTCCTGAGATAGGCCTTAGTACCAGCAGCTCCTGATGTATTCAAAAGCCTGTAAACTTGCATGATATGGTGGGGCTTTCAAATCTGGAAAAAATTACCTGGATAAAACTTCATTAAAGCGAGTTTGGTGTTCGTTAAACGAGCAGATGGTAGTAAAATGAAACCTTCATTGTAGCGAAATTTCGTTGTGTGAACCTTCGTTAAACGAGGGTTGCCTGTAGTACCAGGTGGATGTTTAAATACAACTTTAAGCTTACAGCTGTATTTCAAACACAAAATGCAAATTTTGTATCACTTATAAAATTACTTTACATGATTTTGGCTGTCCACTTGCTCATCTCTTCTTCACACCTGTGAGTTTACGCCTCTTGTCATCACTCTGTGACCGTGTGTTACCTCCTGTGGCGACACCAGGTTTGCGCTTTATTTATTTTTTTTACATCATTAATGCGAAGAAATATATGTCAGTAGTCACTATCAGTCACTGCCTAGGCATTGTTTCCTACCATTCTAGTCACTATTAATCATTCATCGGTTTGTTGCAGTCACGTTAGTAATCAGGTGAGTTTTAACAGCACTCCACAGTACACTTCCACGTCACAGTGATGTCAATAACATGTCACTGTTCTTCACCAGAGTCACTATCTTTTCCCAAACTGACTATCTATATGGCACCAGATGTCATAACTGCAGTCACTGCCACCAGTTGCATGCGTCTCGGATTACGTCCCAGTTACAGCCTTTCACTCTGCCATTTTGTGTGACCTCTTATTATGTTTCACTGTAGTGTTTCACACTGTACGCCTCAAGTCAGCACTAGCAGTTTTTCTCCACTGTACCACTGACTTAACTCCGCATACAACTCTCAGTGTCACCCTACACACGTCACGGTTGGATACACCACTCACAATGTTAAATCTGTGTGCATTACACCACTCACAATGTTCACTCTTTATTCACCTCACTGTACTTCATTACTCACTGCACAGTGACATCACTAGCGACTGCATCACACACCCGCATAATAACATTTTCATGTGAGCCTCGACACAAGCTCTTCACACTTTCACTGTAAATCCATTGTTGGACAAAACTCCTTCAACAGCATTCGCATTTCACAGTTTCATTGTCTCCACAGATATGTCAAAATGCCTGAACATATACGTAACAATTATAACCCCTCACTCTTGGCTGCAGCGATATCCCTAGCACGACTGATTTGAACTGAGTGACTTGAGTGACTGTCCGTTGGCTAAACCGTTGGCCGTCTCGCTGCTCACCTGAAATTTTAAAATGACTCATTCGCAGTAGACATGGGTGTATACAACTTGCCACAAATATGTACATAATAATAATAATAATAATAATAATAATGTTTCCTCCAGGTAGAGGTCAGCCTAGCCCTTAATCTGGTGCACCTCACAGCCTCCACAAATGCACACGCCTTCCCACTGCTGCGGTATTTAGTAATGATTAGTATTTCCTTAAAAAATGCACCTTATACTGTATAAAACTTTACAAAATTATAACTTTAACAGTCAGGTGCCGCGTACTACCAGTCGACTGCTTTGGTTATGTTACTGCAGTGGCGGCACGGCTCCGCAGTCCCGTGTCAAATCCAGATTTACTGTTATCTGTGGTTATACCTTTCTATTCTCAAAATCATATTAAACCTGGGCTGCGTTCTGTTGGAAGTTAGCACGCTGCCCCCCCGCAACCCCCAACGGAACGCAAGGGAACACGTATAGCCATACGGGTATTGTTGACAAGATGGCTGTCCAAGGCTGCTCTCCTCCTCCTCGCTCAAGAGCTCGCAGAAGACCCTCTGTTGGATGCTGCAGAGCTCCTCTTAGCACGAGAGGAGGAAATATTGCTAAGGCAAGAGGAGGAGGGAGAAGAGAGGCTGCCAAGGCAAGGAGAAGAGGGAGAGGATAGGCCGCCAAGTCCTGTGAGGGTCAAGGACTATGCAGAGACGATAATGCCTCATTACTCCGGGGAAGACTTCAAGAAACACTTTTGTATGCAAAGGGAAACTGTTGAAGTATATAAGTAGTGAAGGACATGGATTACTTGGTTAATTGATTTGTGGAAAGGGTGAGGCAGTGATAGACGGCAACTTTGAAGGAGAACAGAGGTTGTGTTTTGGGCATAAACAATCCTATATATTGCATAAACTAAGAAATCTATTAGTATAGATGTGGTCTTTTCATCATAAGAAACAGAAATAGTAGATCTTAGATACTATTTCCAAGCCTTGCCGTAATTAACAACTGCTTCTCCCTACAATGCATAGAGAGAAATTGGCTGGGCCCACACAAATTGCAGTTCCAGGTTTTTAATATTATGAGTGTTTACATATTATTATTATTAACACTTCTAAACTCATATTAGCCATTTGGAAATAATTTCCAAAATGGACTCCACACCAACCTCTCTGACTTAACCTAACATAGTTCAAGAAATAATTTTCAGCTTGACAAAGTCATAAATATTACTAATAATGAGATGTTAGTAACCATGACATGGACATGATGTTGGAGGTGATAATGTTGCAGCACGACAAGCACATGCTGCGGCAGTTCAGAAAAGGGATGAAATAGCCACTGGCTTGGCCATGCACATGTAAATAGATAATTTGTAATCATGTTAAGTCAAAGTACAAGTTTAACCCTTAACTTCCGGGGATTAAAATATTTTTTCCTGTCTAATGACGGGGAAAAATGGTACACCTAAAAATTGTCAGAACACAGTTTGAATACTGATAATTATTTTCTCTGTGTTATTCTGAATACAATGATGTACTTTCCAGCTCGATATGACGTCTGAGAGTTTAGTTATTGCCTTATCAAAGTTTCCTCCTCCGGGCACGGTGTGACCAGTCAAGAGGAAACAGCCCGGAGAGCGACGCCGCGCTCGCTCTCTCTCTCTCTCTCTCTCTCTCTCTCTCTCTCTCTCTCTCTCTCTCTCTCTCTCTCTCTCTCTCTCTCTCTCTCTCTCTCTCTCTCTCTCTCTCTCTCTCTCTCTCTCTCTGTGAGAGAGAGAGAGAGAGAGAGAGAGAGAGAGAGTGTGTGTGTGTGAGAGAGAGAGAGAGAGAGAGAGAGAGAGAGAGAGAGAGAGAGGAAGGAAGGACATATTATCACTGATTTCTGAGACACGTGTGTGTGTGTGTGTGTGTGTGTGTGTGTGTGTGTGTGTGTGTGTGTGTGTGTGTGTGTGTGTCATATATCACTGATTTCTGAGACACGTGTGTGTGTGTGTGTGTGTGTGTGTGTGTGTGTGTGTGTGTGTGTGTGTGTGTGTGTGTGTGTGTGTGTGTGTGTGTGTGTGTGTGTAAGCATTACTCTCTCTCTCTCTCTCTCTCTCTCTCTCTCTCTCTCTCTCTCTCTCTCTCTCCATTTACCATTTGGCCTGTGTGGATTGTTGAAAGCAAATGTACTTCTCTTTTATCATGCCATTTCATAGCTATCATGTCATGCGTATTGTACTTGATCAGATCTCCTCTTCGTGTTCTTTCAAACTGTGGCATTTGTTTCCTATTTGATTTTACTGTTCCCACTGCACCACTGTTGTGTTCATGCAAATACCTTGCCAATGCTGGACTTGTGTACCAGTTGTCAGTGTATAAGACATGTCCTTTACCAATGTAATCTTTCATCAGTAGATCAACTATTGAGCCGGAAAGGCCCAGCGGATGATTCTTTGTGATGCCATCAAATTCAGTACCAGTATGAAAGATAAAATCAAGCACATATCCTGTTTCACAATCACATATGATATACATTTTCACACCAAAGCGATGTCGCTTTGATGGTATATATTGCTTGAAAATGAGTCTTCCCTTGAAAAGCATAAGTGACTCATCTATCACTAGGTTTTGAAATGGCTTGAAAAAGGACTTGAATTTATTTACGAGAGACTGTATGACAGGCCTAATTTTCCAGAGTGGATCATCAGTTTTAACATTGCAGAAGTGAAGGTATTTCAATATGTTGTCATATCTGTCCCTTGTTATGTACCGTGCAAAGATTGGCATGTACAGCAGATCACTCTTCTTCCAATAATCATGCCTCAAAGCTTTTCTCGAATGACTCATAAGAAGCGTGACGGCTATGAACGTCAGGAGTTCATTTCTTGTGATGTTTTTCCACTCTTTCTCGTGAGAGCTATGGGGCACATCATCATCATCTGCTGTTTCTTCATCATGAAAAGTGTTGCTCTTACTCACTATATGGTCCAAGAAAGCATCACTGAGAAACGCCATGAAATAGTCACAATTGTGTTGCACAGGAGGGAATTCAGCTGTTATGCCAGGAGACACAGATAAATCAGGCATAACTGGGAAAAATCATCATTGAATTCCCTCCATTGAAAGACAGGTCGGGGTCTCGCGCCACCTCTGCCACGCCCCCTTGATCGTCTCCCCAGAACGCGAGGAGCACGCGCATGCCTGCGTCTCCTAGAAACACTCTGTGTCCTTGACACATTATCTGGAGTCTGTTCTTCATCATTATTGCCTTCACTGTCACTTATACTGTGTAAGAGTCTCTGTCTCTCTGTCTGTTCTCCTGAGAAAGCAGGTGAATGATGCTCTACATCCGTGTCCTCACTACTAGTCTCTTCACTTTCCCCAGTTTCTTCTTCTATATATTCACTGTCACTTTCTTCTAGCTCAGAACCACTGCTAAGTAAAAGGGTTCTGCCTTGCTCCATGGTGATTTACAATCTGACCCGATCCTTCGCTGTTATCACTGACCTTTCTACCCAGCGTCACCGGAGTTGCCAAGTGTCGCCCATAAAACGGGAAAACAGTTCAGTTACCTCTAAAATTAGGAGCTCTTGTGGAAACACTTGTGTGGTAAAAGATGCCAGATACTTCTACTCACCATCCGCCTCAAGAGAGCGCGCGAGAGACTTAAAATTACGCCGGGAAAAATCTTGATTACTGGGACGAATCCCGTCACTTCGGACGTTCTGACGCAAACGTTTATATACGACCGCCGGAAGTTAAGGGTTAAATCATTTACCCTTATTGTAAAATATTTTCATTTAACCCTTTCAGCACGGACAAAGAAGAGCGGATTTTCAGTTTGATAGTTTAAGGAATAGGGCAAGCTTGAAATATCCCCTGCCTGACAAATAGCTAAAAATACATTCTTTTCATAGACCAGTAAGCTTAAGATACCCTTTCATTTGTCCCAGCAAGCTTGAAATATTCATGTTCTGCCTCAAGTCATGCCGTGCTGAGAGGGTTAAAGTTAATATTTAGTAAAATATTTAAATTTCTGTTAAAATCATGTATGGAACAGTAGTGGGGTTCGAATAAATGCCCCGCAAACCATCACCACCGTGGCAGAATGCGGCGCCTCAACCCACATGACCATTAAGGATACTTTTCACCCAGAAGTAATCAGAGTATAGTGGGATTATAGTAAGACAGATGTATGAAAGTATAAATATATATTAATACAAGTATAAAACAATGATAACTTGTACAAAAATGTTTCTTTATAAAAATACAAAACATTAAAAAAATACTGTTTTAATTATCTGCCCAGTTTATCACAGTGGAATCAACATACTAATACACACAATGAATAGAAGGAACAATGAGATTGACAGGCTGCAAGAGGCCACAAAAAAAGAAAAAAAAAATTACTTTCTCCCAAAAATAAGAAAAAAAAAAAAAATTCTTGTTAAGGTGTTTATGAATTTCTGATTGGTTGTTGAGTATCTGTTGTAAAAGTAACATGAATTGTCTTTGTGTTTCCTGTTGTTGTTCGTGTTGTCGTGCTTGGAGGTGTAATTGTTCTTGGTGTAGTTGCTGTTGTTGTTGTAGTATTTGTTGTGTAAAGGTCTGTAGTGTGTCAGTCCGCTCTCTTGCAGCCTGCCTCAGCCTCTCCAGCTCTTCTGAAATCACCCTGGAGGTTGCTCCCTCAGACCTCTTCCTGTTCCCCTCTCTAGTGGATGAATGAGGTGGCATCATAGAGGGTGTTGAAAAAGGGGAAGGTGATTGAGTGGTAGGGGGAAGTGCTTGTCCAGCAGAAGATAGTGGTTGAAAGGTTGAAGGGATTGGAAAGAAGGAAGAAGTTGGCTGTGAAGCAGGAGAGATAGTCTGTGAAGCAGGAGAGAATGGCTGTGAAGCAGGAGAGAGTGATTGTGAAGCAGGAGAGGGTGTCTGTGAAGCAGGGGAGGGAGGCTGTAAAGCAGGAGAGGGAGGCTGTGGGAGAAAAGGAGACAGTGAAGCAGGGGAGGAGTGCTGTGAAATATGAGAAATAGGTGGCTGAAAGGCAGAGGAGGGTGATTGTGTAAAATGAGGCAAATGGAATAACGACCATGAAAAGGAAAGGGGAGAGGAACAGGTAACTGCCAGTGGTGTGGCCATGCTTCCAGTAGCTGGAGATGGTGAAGGGTGTTTAGCTGAAGCACCACTGGCAGCTGGTGAAGAAGAGACAGTTGGTTGCTGAGAGGCAGGGGAGGCTGGAGGTGGTGGAGGGTGTGGGGCAGTGTTTGGCTGTGGCCTTCCTGTAGCAGCTGAGGAGCCACTGGCAGCTGCTGATGTTGCCGGTACTGTGAAATAAAAATGCATTAAAGTTTAACTCACAAAAATATTGCAGGAAAAAAGCATTGAAAAGAAAGTGGTTATACTAAATGAGATGTTGCAATTTGATAGAGAAATATATGAACTAGAGCAGTGAAATGTGCAATTACCCTGTGCTTTCCATAATGAATGCAAGGCTCAACAAACAGCACATGAAGAAGCAGCTTTTGGAATTTTTTTCCCTCTCTCCAGTGAACGGATACAGTACATGATAAAAATGAGGATGTCTGATTTTAACTTACACAAGACTAGGTACTATTCGTGGACAGACATGTAACGAGAAAAAGAAATCAAAGAATAACACTTGTGAAGAAAACAAACAATGGTACTTCAAAAACATTGCAGTCAACTTATGAAATCCTTTCACATATCACATTTGTTGAGAGGGCTTCATCATCACTTGTCTTTCATTTATGTGCAACAACACTACCTCTTTAATGTTCCTCCAATTTATTATATATTACCTTATTATTAAGCAAGACATTCAACTTCTTATATGGTTTTTGTAATCTATTTCTACGAAATTTTCTTCAAAATTACTGATCTTCAACTCAAATTTTTTTTTTTTTTTTTTTTTTTTTTTTTTTTTTTTTTATGTACCTTGAAGAGAAGACTCCAGTGTAAGGGATTGAACTGATGGGTCTCCTGCCATGAAGCTATCCATTACATCAAAGAAGGGCCACTTGTCATCAGTGCCTCGCCCACTCGACTTGAGTTGTCTTTGATGATCTTGTATCTTAGAAATGAGATCAGTAAAATGAAGCAAAATTGAAGCATTCAATATGAGTACGTATTTACATTTTTTTTTTTGGGGGTGGTGGCGGGCAGAATATGAGTAAAGTAATATGTGGGGCATCATGGATGAGGAGATAAGAAAATGTGTGAGTAGGGAATTTACAGGTCAGGGCTGGTGTACACAAAGCAAAAGTTAGTTTCTAAGCGCTGCAGCCCACTAATAGATGTACACAGTAATTTTAAGCCACTAAAGCAGTGTTTCTTAACCTTTGGTGCTAGCACCCCAAAGGGGTGTTGAAATCAATTTCAGGGGGTGTTGGGGAAGGTCACATATGTGGCAGTAAAAGGTAAAAGGAATACGTCTGGACAAACGTATTATTATCACATATTTAGAAATACAATACGGGTAAACTTTAATCTGATTTTCATGTGTGTTGTACCATAATGATAAAAGAAACACTTGATTTGTACGAGTGTTCCACACTTTAATATTAAATCAGCACAAAACAAATAGTATTAAGGTCACTAGTCTAACCTAACTTTGGCTATGAACCTATGTGTGCCTAACTCCTAACTGCTTTGGCAGTGCAGCTGCAACATGGAATGCATAACTGAGAACAACAAAGACTGTCCTCAATGGAGTGTTTTATTTTTAATACTATACTCATACATAAACTTCACCATATCCCGTGTATGGGAAATATGTAAACTTTCAGGCTTTATACTCTATTGAAAAGAGTAAGTATACATAAGCTCACTAGAGAAGTAGAACAACTTTCAAATACACGTTCACCTATAAGTACCCTAGCAGTCCCTTAAGGTTACATTTATTCAAAACACATAAAAACTACTGAAAATACCTTGGATTCACCTTACAATATTCCCCTGTGCACTCTTAAACAAATTACCAATTAAAAATACACAAAGGTTGGAGAAAAGGAGAACGTAGGTGGTGTACCAATGACGCACTACATTGTATCATGGCCAGAAATGAGTTAAAACACATACCTTTACCTGTTCCCATGGTGGCAGGCGGTGCTGTTCCGTCAGCCACAGGTGCTGGAGGGGCTGTTCTTGCAGCCACAGGTGCTGGAGGGGCCTCTGCACAGCTACCATGGCGGTAGAGGCTGTAGGAAGAAATGCGACACATATAACACTGTCTTTTATTGCTATATATACTAATATTTTGGTCATATTGCCTTATTCCAGCATTCTACAAGGGATAACAGATTTACCACGTTGTTTTTGATGTTATGTGACGTCGCATAAGCTGTCAAAATAGCATTTGCAGCCCCCATACTGAAAATATAGTGGTGAAGCAGTGGCCATCTTTGCGGTTTGTTGATAAACAAAGGTTGCCAGACACCGTCAAGCATTCACCTCCGAGGAGCGCAAGGTCCCGCAAGCTTCCGCAAGCCGAGTGGTATGCTGGTCCCCCTGATTCGGGGGAAGTATGCCATACTGTAAGCCTTACCGTCCCCAACGGAACGCAGTCCTGGCTGTACCCAAATAATTATGCATGAGTTTTTCTGCAGGTTTTATAGGAATGTAATTTGAAATTGTGAATTTAGAAAATGAATGGATCTACAATTTTGAAACAAAACAATATTCTGGGGATTTAGATGGCCATTAATATTTCATGCCCAACCAAAATACAGTTTAAATTGTTGATATGAAATTGTCATTGGAATTACTAACTAAAGATATTTAGTCCAAATTGAGTATTGTGATTGTCATACCGTCATATATATATATATATATATATATATATATATATATATATATATATATATATATATATATATATATATATATATATATATATATATATATATATATATATATATATATATATATATATATATATATATATATATATATATATATATATATATATATATATATATATATATATATATATATACACAGTAAGTCCTTGTTTTACACTAGTTTAGTATACGATAAATTCGCAGATACGATAATTTACAATTACTACCATTTCAATTTACGATAAAAAAATCGCACTTACGATATTTGAAATTCCCGTCGCCTGTGATTGTGGCGCTGCACTGCGACCAAGTCAGATCAACAACAAACCAGTCACTTTCCCGCCACTGCAACGAATAACAGTGAGACTGTGCTTGGTGATTTACTTATATTATTCTCTTCATTTAAGACCAATTCCTGTCCAAAATGTCACCGAAACGTAATTTGGATCTTGGTGAAGAAGTGGGTAAGGTTGAACGAGCCAGGAAAAGTTTAACGTTGGAAACGAAGCTTGATATAGTGAAGGGAAAAGAACTTGGGGAAGGCTCGTCAGCTAAAAGCCGTTCTCTGAATTTACCACAGTTGCTACTGTTTTGAGAAATGCTTCAAGTGTTAAGGAGGCAGCAGCTAATGCTTCAAGCCTGCAGGTAAAATTGCTGACAAAACATCAGGAACCCATTATGGATTGGATGGAGGGTTTACTTAAAATTTGGATAGACAGCCAAACACACCAGCATGCCCCACTCTCGTTGAGCCTCATTTCAGAAAAGGCCCTGACTATTATTGAAACCTTGAAGGTTGAGATGGATGTTTGTTTACTTTTTTCTATTGACTTTCATACTGAGCTGGAACGTATTCCTATCTAATACATGTTAAAACGGGTTCGGTGTACACTAATTTCGATTTACAATAGCTTTTTGAGGAACGCATTTCTAGTATAAAACGAGGACTTACTGTATATATATATATATATATATATATATATATATATATATATATATATATATATATATATATATATATATATATATACAGTAAGGTCCCGAGTTACGTCAGAGTTACGTTCCTGAAACATGACGTAAGTCGATTTTGTACGTAACTCGAGTTTTTGTACATTCAAAGCATGTTATCGAGTTTTCAACCAATAATTTTTTATGGTTATTCAGGTAAGTAAAAGGTTATATTGTTATATTGGTATATTATTTACAACTATGTAGGAATATATTGATTAGGGCATGACGAAGGACTGCAGGTTGCCGAGAGGCGGCCTGAGGCTGCCAGGAGGGTGGGCAGGTCGAATGTTGTGACGCCCAGGGCGGACAGCTGGGAGCTTTGTGGAGTGCGGTAGGAGTAGAAGCATTATATAAGTAAAAGGTTATATTGTTATATTATTTACAAGTATGTAGGAATATGAAACACAAGCTTGTTTATGTTGTTGATTAGGGCCATGACGTGAAGGACTGCATGTTGCCAGAGGGGTGGACGCCTGAGGCCGCCAGGAGGGTGGGCAGGTCGAATGTTGTGACGCCCAGGGCGGACAGCTGGGAGCGTAGTGCAGTGCGGTGGGAGTAGAAGCGTGGGCAGCGAGGCAGGAAATGCAATAGGAAAGGGCAATAGGGATCAGCAGACAAGCGCAGACGGTGCAAGTGAGCTGCTAGAGTCGTGTGGCCCAGGCGAAGGCTCCGGAGTTGTTATTGTTGTGATAGGTGCGTGAGCCCTCAAGGTCGTAAACCTTTCTGTTGTCATGGTAACGGGCTTCCTATTTTCTTCTTCACTCCCTTACACACCGCTGCTGCCTCCCTTCTCATGTCTTTTAATTATGTCCACTTTTTCTTGTAGCATAATGGTTTTCCTTTTCTTAGCATCACTGCTTTCACTCAGTTTTCTTTTTGGTGCCATTGAGCAAGATACTAAGATAGTCAGCAAACGCGGATGTAGGAACACTCTTGCGAGGGGCGACAGTGTGGTGGAACTGAAGTACGTAGAGTGTTATTGTATTCAAGCATGAGGTGGGCGGTGTGGTGGATAACCACTAGTGACGCCTGGCGGCCAACAATAACAATAAACCCCGCGCTTTACGATTTATAAATTTTCAATTTTTTAAATCTTAAATTGCCTTATAGTGGACTGACGTAAGTGCGAGTTTGACGTAACTCGAAACCGACGTAACCCGGGATCTTACTGTATATATATATATATATATATATATATATATATATATATATATATATATATATATATATATAACAAGTAAGGACACGTAAAAAGCATCCATGACGGAGGACCAGAGTTTATTTTTCAACAACGTTTCACCGAGTCTTTTGGCATCATCAGGTTAGCTAAAAAAAATAAAATAGAGTTAAATGACGAGATATATGTCTAAAATATGAACATAGTAATAAATTAATTAATTTAACATTTATGAGAAAAAAAAAACTTATGTAACGGTGGGTCATTACCTTTACGTAGTGGAGCTGTGAGGGTGAGAGGAAAAGGAAAGGGAGGTCTTGACAAAAACTTTTATGAAACCAAAAATGAGATGTGAACGAATCTAGAAAATAGTTAAAAGAGTGGGAAGCAGTTTGGTTATTTAGTTCAGGTTTTAGTTTATGAATAAATAAAGATTCAAGAATTTTGATGTCACTTGGGTAATTAGCTTTCATTAATATTTTAAAGTTGTCATCTGTTGATTTATTCTGTAAATCTAGACAATGTGAGCGAATAGGGAAAAAAATGGGTTTAGTTATCTTAGATCCTGTACAGGGAGATATACCCTTGTGTTCAGCGATGTGCAGAGTGAGGTTTCTGGACGTTTCGCCTATGTATCGGTGCTTACATACCGAACAAGTATACTGATATACTACATTGGGTATTAGGTTAGTGGGGATTTTGTCTTTATAAGGAAAGAAAGATTTAATAGTATAGAGGCTGATCAAAATAAACCAAAAAGAATTATTAGGGTAATGAATTTTAAGTAACTGATTCAGTTTCCTTTGCACTACGTAGCTTAGGTGTCCATAATACGGTAGTTTAATATAATAATTCTTACTTGGGTTATCATCGTTATCTGTATTGGCAGTAAATATATTATTCAGGAAATTAGATATACAATTTTCTATTAGATTTAGTGGGTAACTATTATTTTGAAAGAAATTCGTCAGGAAATGTATTTCATCATGGAAAGTAGTCCAATTTTAGGAGAAATGGTAGCATCTATAAACAAGAGTCTTAATCGCATTAATTTTAAATAAAGGAGTTGAAATTCATACCCAGTCCAGTAAAAGTAGGTTTAGGGTATACTGATGTCGTAACTTTATCGTTACTACGGGAAACTTTAACATCTAGGAAAGAGATAGAGGCATCCTTTTCTAATTCGCAAGTGAAAGTGATATTTTGATGTGAATTTAGGTAATTTAAGAAAGGAGTAACATGGTCAATATTGTGAAATAAGAGGAAGCAGTCATCAACATCGTTTATAGAACGCTGGTTTGAAGGCTGCAGGACATTCAGATAACCATCTTTTCTCATGGAAGCATAAGAAAGTATTTGCTAATGAGGGTCCCAGGCAATAACCCATGGCTACACCATCAGTTTGAACATACACTTTTTTGTTGAAGATAAATGGAGACTCTTATGCTTAACTCTAAAAGGTATTTAAATTGTTTCTGAGTGTAGTTCATTAGTGTGGGTGAATCCTTAAATAGTTCATTACTAATTATTTCAATAGTTTCGTTAAGTGGAATATTTGTAAAAAGCTAATTTTCTTTTTCTTGTGACCCTTTTAGCTTGCTGTTGCTTTCATCACAATATCAAATTTATGTTTCCACTCCTCTATTGCCTGCTATAATGGATATCATATCATAGTATTCATATATGCTCATGTCATGAGGATAAAAATTTGCCATGACTTTATTGTTTAAGTGAATTTACTTAATTTCTTTAATGAATTCCATTGAGTTTTTAAGTGTGTATTCATTGGTGGTTAAGGGTTCAAGTATAGGGACTGGTACGGTTTGTGCCTTGAATTTCTTTATTTTATTGTCTATATGTATTATTATTATTATTATGTTTATGACGAGTGAATTTAAATGTAGAATAAGGAGTAATGTCTTTGCGCAAGGCTATGCGTATTTTGTTGCCCCCATTGCATTGTGAGAGCCCGCGCTCCTTTTGTTTCTCTCTTCCTCAGTGGGCGCCTCCTGGGATGGATGTGTTTTGGTGGTGTTGGAGAAATTTTGTGGTGATGTCGTGGGTATAAAGTGTGTTGGTTATTTGAACTCCAGTCCTGAAGGTTGGTGGTGTTGTTTGTGAGATTTTTGTGGTGTTTATAAGGTCTGGCAAGACCAGCTGTGGTGAAAACAAGTGGTGATATGGAGAGGCTTTTGAGCGGGAAGGACCGCATAGTGGGAGTGGTGACTATAAGTGGATCTCGGAGACTTTTCATGGGTTGTGTGGTGTTTTCTTGTTGGTGACGAGTCTTTAGGAGGTCATGGCGTCAGCTGAGGGAGAGCACGGGTGAGGTGTGAGGTGGAGCGTGATTTTGGGGATATTTTGCTTTTGCTCATACTGTGTTGAATTAGGAGTGTTGATGGGATGTTACTACAACATTTCTTGACATGTGGAGTTAAAGATTAATTTTGAGAGTATTGATTGATTGCAATCCATGTGTCCAGCTGTGGCCTTGGATCTTATCTCAGTTGAGATTTGTGGGGACCACTGATCTGGAGTAGTGTCGTCCCCTGGGTTAATTCTTATGAAATTGATATTTTTCCATGATTTATATGTGTACCATTGATATTTTATTTTTGTATTATTTCATGCATTGCCTATATTTTTTTTTATGTAATATACCTATGTTTATTTATGTCTTGCTTTTGAATTATTCCAATTATTCACGTAACTGATCATAACACCAGAGTGAAGCCTTGGGAGACTGTTGGAGGTAAGCAGAGTTATAATAGTGTTATGCAGTGAGTAGAGGCCAAGGACGGCTGGGGAGGATGAGATTTTCTCTTAATATCCAGACCCTTAAAACTCCTGAGACAGGGATAACGTAATCTCTTCTTTGGGAGCAAACCGACCACCTTGACAAGACAAAGTATTTAGCTAAATTATAATTGAATGTGCCAATAGTACTTAGCATTGGTCAGATAGGGTTGTTTACTTTATGGATTTTAGGTAGACCATATAACACACCAAATATTGAGCCACTTGAAAAAAGATAGTTGAAAGTATCTTTAGTTATTATCTTTAACTTTAGATATTTCCTTAAGAGGCGAGTTAATTTATCTTCTAATTTAGTTATAAATTTTAAGGGATCCTCATAAAATTGTCTAAACTTAGATTTATCATTTAAAATGGTTTCTACTTTACTTACGTATTCATTTTTATCTAATATGACAGCACTCCTACTTTTATCAGGCCGTGTGATAAGAATAGATTTATCTGATCCCACTCTTTAACTATTCTCTAACTTCGTTCACATCTTATTTTTGGTTTCATAAAAGTTTTTGTCAAGACCTCCCTTTCCTTTTCCTCTCACTCTCCTCACAACTCCACTACATAAAGGTAATGACCCACCGTTAGATAAAAGTTTTTTTTTTCTCATAAATGTTAAATTAATTGATTTTTTACTATGTTCATATTTTAGACATATATCTTGTCATTTAACTCAATTTTATTTATTTTTTTTTAGCTAACCTGATGATGCCAAAAGACTAAGTGAAACGTTGTTGAAAAATAAGCTCAGGTCCTCCGTCGTGGATGCTTTTTACGTGTCTTTACTTGTGATACCTCAAGACTCCTGCTATATATATATATATATATATATATATATATATATATATATATATATATATATATATATATATATATATATATATATATATATATATATATATATATATATATATATATATATATATTTACTATATATATATATATATATATATATATATATATATATATATATATATATATATATATATATATAAACAGTTAAGTCCCGGGTTACATCGGTCTCGAGTTACGTCAAACTCGTAGTTACGTCAGTCCACTATAAGGCAATTTAAGATTAAAATAATTGAAAATTTATAAATTGTAAAGTGCGGGATTTATTGTTATTGTTGGTGGTTGCCCGCCACACCGCCCGCCTCACGCTTGAATACAATAACACCCTGCCTCAGTTCCACCACACCGTCGCTCCTGGCAAGAGTGTTATCCTACTTCTGCGTTTACTGACTCTAGTTCTTAGTGTCTTGCTCAATGGCACCAAAGAGAAAACTTCTTAGTGATAGCAGTGATGCTAAGAAAAGGAAAACCATTACGCTACAAGAAAAAGAGGACATAATTAAAAGACATGAGAAAGGAGGCAGCAGCTGTGTGTGAGGGAGGGAAGAAGAAAATGGGAAGCCCGTTACCATGACAACAGGGAGGTTGACGACCTTGAGGGCTCACGCACCCATCACAACAATAGCAACTCCGGACACGACACTCGCAGCTGACTTGCACCGTCTGCGCCTGTCTGCTGATCCCTATTGCCCTTTCTTATTGCATTTCCTGCCCCGCTGCCCACGCTTCTACTCCCACCGCACTGCACTACGCTCCCAGTTGTCCACCCTGGACGTCACAACATTCGAACTGCCCACCTTTCTGGCGGCCTCAGGCATCCACCCCTCTCTGCAACCTGCAGTCCTTCGCGTTCGTAGCCTTAATCAACAACAAAAACAAGCTTGTGTTTCATATTCCTACATAGTTGTAAATAATATAACAATATAACCTTTAACTTACCTGAATGACCATAAACAATGATTGGTTGAAAACTCCATAATATGCTTTGAAATGTACGGAAACTCGAGTTACGTACAAAATTGACTTACGTCATGTTTCAGGAATGTAACTCTGACGTAAACCGAGACCTTACCGTATATATATATATATATATATATATATATATATATATATATATATATATATATATATATATATATATATATATATATATATATATATATATATATATATATATATATATATATATATATATATATATATATATATATATATATATATATATATATATATATATATATATATATATATATATATATATATATATATATATATACACACAGTAATACTCCGCTTAACAAATGAATTTCCGGTTTAATATATTATATAAAGTTAGACCAAAAAATAAACATAACGTACAACTACATCTGCTTTAGCGAATTTTCTAGGTTTGAATTTGCCAGGTGAGGGACCAAACACTACAGCTTCGCTGTGATTGGCTGGCTCCCTGCCTTTGTTTCTAGTGCTCCTGGAGCTGGATCTAAAATTCTTTAACAATGTCAGAGCAACCTCCTGCCGCGAAATGGCATCCATGAACGCTTGGAGGGACGGTGACAAGATTGCTATCAGGTTGCTCTGAGGTTGCTGGGAACACCACCTCTGGAGGCGGTGTTACTGTCTTATATATGCATATATGTTCACAAAAACATTTCTATTAGCTTTTTACAAACCAAGAAAGGAATGTTTTGTAATGCATAAAGGGAAATCTTACATGGAATACCAAACAATAAAGCAGAGATGAGATTGGCCAGAGACGAAGCGGAGACTCACTGTGACTCGGCCGCTTTTTCTTCTTCTTGTGACCCTTTTAACTTGCTGTTGCTTTTATCACAATATCAAATTTATGTTTCCACTCCTCTATTGCCTGCTATAATGGATATCATATCATAGTATTCATATATGCTCATGTCATGAGGATAACCTCAACTCTGTGGCAGTGAGTGATCGTGAATTACTAATGAAAGACCGCGGTATTTCATTAATAATTCACTATCACTCACTGCCACAGAGTCAAGATTATCCTCATGACATGAGCATAAATGAATACTATGATATGATATCCATTATAGCAGGCAATAGAGGAGTGGAAACATAAATTTGATATTGTGATGAAAGCAAGAGCAAGCTAAAAGGGTCACAAGAAGAAGAAAAAGCGGCCGAGTCACCGTGAGTCTCCATTTCGTCTGTGGCCAGTCTCATCTCTGCTTTTTTTTTTGGGTATTCCATGTAAGATTTCACTTTATGCATTACAAAGCAATCCTTTCTGGGGGGCAAGGTTTGTAAAAAGGTAACAGAAAAATATATAATTTTTTTAACCCATGTGGTATGTTGGGGAGCAGCCCAGAACGCATCTCCCCTATTTCCATTATTTTTTATGGGAAAATTAAGTCCGCTTAACGAATTTCCTCTCTACGAACAGGTTTGACATCCCCTATCCTGTTCGGTAAGTGGAGTACTGTCATACCTCGCCCAAAACGACATTTACGTTTCTGAGCTTGTCGTGCATGGCGAGATTCGTGTTGGGCGAATAATAGGCCCTATGGGAAAATAGGGGTTACGTTCTCAGATCCTCCCCCAAAAAAACTTTTTTTTTTAACCAAAAAGACTGAAAGAAAAAAAAAATAAATGAAGTACCAAACACACATTTGATTTAACTACAGTACTAGTACAGTAATACTCCGCTTAACGAACAGGATAGGGGGTATCAAAGCTGTTTGTAGAGCGGAAATTCGTTAAGCGGACATAGTTTTCCCATAGGAAATAATGGAAATTGGGGGGATGCATTCTGGGCTGGTCCCCAACATACCACATGGGTAAAAACATATATATATATATATATATATATATATATATATATATATATATATATATATATATATATATATATATATATATATATATATATATATATATATATATATATATATATATATATATATATATATATATATATATATATATATATATATATATATATATATATATATATATATATATATATATATATATATATATATATATATATTGTGATGGACACCGTCTTAATCCCCTTTAAATTATTATTATATTATATGTGTAGCCTCTGGCCGCCCAAGCGCGGGCTGTCGCTGTTCTGCTGTGCGGCCAACCACCCTCTCTTTGTTTCCACCATTTTTGTTGTGTCTGCGAGCCTCGCCTCAGTACCGGCCAGTCTTCAGCGGAGTTAACACGTACGTTCTCGGCACAGTAAGAGACACGTGTGGCTGGACTGTGCGTTACCAGTACTCATTAGTCATCGGTCTGGGAGTTGTGCCCTCCTGTTGAGTAGCTGGCTTGTTACTGGGTATACCGTGACTGTTAGAGCAACGGGCTTGTTGCTCTGGGAGAGGTGTAGTAAGTTTGGCTCCATTTCTCGTGCGTTCGTCCACTCGTGGGGTAGCGGTGCGGAGGAGAGACACGCTTTGTCTCGTCCTGTTTGTTTTGTTGGTGGCCGTGGTCACCAGTGGGGTTTGGTGGGCGGCTGTGTGCCCCCATCGTCTGTCGTGTAGTTTCAGTAGTATACTGTATTAAGTGGTAGTAGCCACGCACACTATTGAATGCTGAGAGGCTTCATGTCGGCCAGTGGTGCGTAGTTGTCATCCGCCAGACTTGTCTGTGACGAGTATCTGGACTCCGTGTATAGCGGTTGTCACCCGTAGGTGGTGTTTGGGCTTGTGTGTACATCACCGGATGTGCTGTACACCTCATATATTGTAGAAGTGTAGGCTAGGGGTATCAGTCTGACAGGTGTCAGGAAGCACTTGTCGTAATAGGATAGTATAGTAATATACCGCGCGTGTTTTTCCGGTCTGTGAGTTATCACAGTCTGTGGACAAGGCGTGTGGAGAGGCATTAATACTTCATAGAGAAGTGGGTGGAATTGTTCTTGTGGGCAGTTTCTCTAGGGGGTATTAAGGCCTCGCCCTGTTACACATAATATCTACCATTTATAAATCCTACTTGGTTGGGTACAGGAGGAGGAGGAATTGCTGAGGAGATTCCCTTACAGTGGGGCAAATTATACACTGTTGGCGACCTTGAAAGAGCCTGAGGGTTACGGCAGCTGTGAGTTATAGTAGTGGGGACTCTGTGGAGTGTTTTTTATAATCCCCACTGTACTGACCGTAACAAAGCTGGCGATTTGGCCAGAATAACACTCTAGTGAGCTGTAGCAGTTAACCGCAGCCTGATGCGTACGTAACGTAAAAGTGGCGACCTCGCCAGGATAAACCAAGTGCTTTATAGTGGTGTAGTGTATTGTGTGGGGTATTATTACTTATATTATTTTATTGTTTGTGAGAACGAGTCCCTGTGAGCACCATGGAGGGAGTTACTGGCTTTTTCACCTCACCAGTGGAGGGTGAGGATGCGAGTGTGAGCCGGCGAGACTCACCACGTGGGTATGATAAGTCGTTGGCCGCGCGTGGGGTCAGTGGAGACGTCCCAGTGAAGGTGATGTGGGATATATTAGCCCTGGCAGAAGTATCGGAAGCAGGGAAGGCTCCCGACGATCTAGTCCAGCAAGCAGTATTGCTGATTGTGTCCAGTCAGCTGCCAGACTGGAGGAACTGCGATTGAAGCTGGAAATGAGGAAAATGGAGATAGAAGCAGAAGAGAGGCGAGAGTTGAAGAAATTAGCTGTGGAAGAGAGAAGAGAGTCAAACAGACTAGCAGCAGAGCAGGAGGCTAGAGAGATGGAGGAAAGACGAGAAATTCAGAGACTAGCAGCAGAGCAGGAGGCTAGAGAGGTGGAAGAGAGACGAGAGTTAAACAGACTAGCAGCAGAGGAGGAGTCTAGAGAGATGGAGAGAGAAAGGGCAGATAAAAATAGAGAGTTGGAGTGGGAGAGAACTCGCCATGCAGTAAGTACGCTTGGAATTGTTGGTAGTGTAGGAGGAGGAGGAGAACAGAGTGTAGAGCGTGCTTTAGTTCAAAGTCTCCAGCTAGTCCCTGAATTTGATGAGTCTAAAGTGGCTGAATGGTTTGTTCGCTTCGAGAGGAAAGCCAAGGAGTTTGCTTGGTCTCGAGAGAGATGGGTAGGCTTGGTTGCGAATAAACTCAAGGGAAAAGCCTTGGAAGTTTATGATAAAATGTCAGCTGGTGATCTGGATGATTATGAGGAGTTTAACAGGTTCAGTGCAGTACGACCCACTGGTGGGTCATTGTTTACTATCCATTCATGCGGTATGACCCACCGGTGGGTCATTACATGATTTTTTAATTTTTTTAAATTTTTGAGATTATGAATTAAATTTGTATTTTACTCATATGTTACTAGAACAGAGACATTTATAAGGTATCTTAGTAAACAGTTTGACAAATTTCATGATTTTATTGAAAATCCAAGTTACAAAAAAAGTTGTCCAAACTTCATAGTAATCAAAATCAATATTCCCACTTATCCTGCAAAATATGAGATGTAAACCAAATAGAAATACATATATATCATAGAAATAATACAAACTAAATGTGAAAAAAATGTGGTAAGACTTTTCCTTGCTCATATGAGTTACTTACAGCAAATGTAAGTAAATACATAACACCCATAGAATGCAACTTTCATTTCAAGCATGCTTGGTAGCAAAACATGACAAACACATATAAGGATTTCCCTCACACAACTGACAGAAAGTGGACACTTTTTTTGCTTTCTTTGCAGCCACCTTGCTACCTTCATTTATTGTTATTATCTCATAGCAGCTTACACATCTTTTCCTTGAGGCACGTTTTGGCCCTTCAGCTTCTACCAGGTAATGCTGCTGCTCTATTTGGATCCTTCCAACAGATGCTCGTTTTTTTCCAGGTCTTATATTTTCCTGAGAAGAGCCAGTCAGCAGTGACAATATTAGAGACTCTTGAAAGCTAAGTAATGATACAGGCTTTCTAGAAAAGTACTTATTATAGAGTGTCCAAGCATTCACCACTGAAGTTCCAGCTATGAGTTCTACAGCAATCTTTCTGTACCATTTTTTTTGTTTTGCGTAAGGCTGTGTAATAACTTGACATCTGGTCTGACACATCTACCCCTTTTTTTATTTCATTGTATTCAACAACACTCTTAGGTTTTACTGCAACAACTCCATTTCTTCCACGCTCTCCAGTTGGTATCAAAGTATCATCATGTTCTGGTACAGTGGACAATGTGAGAACACTTCTTTTCTCTTTCCAGTGAAAGACTTTGACTCCTTTATCATTTTGCAGCGAGACCATATCCCCTTTCTTTTATCTTTGCTTTTGTTACCTCACATGGCAGTCCCTTGCGTGTCTTCGAACTGTACCACAGAGATATGTATTCCTTGATAACAAGTGCTCTGCAAGTGTGACTGATGTGTAATAATTGTCACAATACAAAGTCATACCCTTGTCAAGCAGCGGCAACATCAGTCTGACACACAAGGAGTCTGTAACACCTAAATTTTGGTATTTGTCAGATTTGCCACAGTAAACTTCAAGGTTCCATGTTTACCCATCTGCATTGCAAAGTTTGAATATTTTCAATCCATATTTGTGGCTTTTACCTTGAATATATTGCCTAAAATAAATTCTTCCTCTGAAAGGTACCATTGTCTCATCAACTACTACCTTTGCCCCTGGCTTGTACACATTTTGAAATCTTTCAACAATCATGTCATAGAGTGGCTTCACTTTATATATTTTGTGTTGGTCTGCATAGGCAATATTGTCAGAAAAATGCATGAGACTCAAAAGAAGTTGAAATCGGTCCCGACTCATTGTGTCAGAGACTAGTTCCCTTTCATACATTTTGCTTTTGGACCAGTAATGATGCATTTCTGGATAAGGGACTATTCCCATGTAAAGAAAAATTCCTATCATTTTTTTTATTTCTAATCTATCAGTAGGAACCCAATCCCGAAGCCTTGATTTTCTTGTTAGCCTACGGGATGAAAGTTTCAGAGAAGCATACCTGTTAGTTTCTTTGACTATTTCATCTATGATTTCATCAGTAATAAATAATTAATAAACATCAATTGGCAAGATACAATTGTCTACGGACTGTGGAGTTATACACAATTCTTCCTTTCCTGTGAATGAAAAAGCTCTCTGACATGAAGTAACACTCTTCCAATTACCAACAGAGGATGCAGATACATCAGGTGCATTGGCAGTTTCATCATCATCATCATCAGTGTTAACTGAGACTTCATCATAATCAGAGTTATCATCATCTGATTCAGATTCCTCTGTCCTGTAAGATGAATCAGACGTATCATCCAAACTTGCATCATCTTTATCATCATCATTGTTGCCAATGCCATGCCTCGAAGTCGATGGTGAATTCCCGTAGAACGTCCGTTTATCCATATTTCTTTTTTCTGAAAATGTAAAAAGAGAATGCATTGACAAAAAAGTACATAATACATAATGCCCACCCGTGGGTCATATTGTAACAAAAACAAAAATATTAGGTACTATTGCGATGTGACCCACCTGTGGTCACACGAGTTGTATGCTCACCAGTGGGTCATGCCGCAGTGGAACATTATATTTTGTTTTACAATGCGGTATGACCACCCGTGTACAAACAATTTTATGCTCGTATCTGAATCTGTAGACACCATGGAGTCTACATACCTCATTTCACGTCGGTGGCTCGCGCCAACTGGAGAGAACGGAGAGTCTTTGTTGCAGCAATGGGAGAGAGTCGGGCGCGCTGCCAGACGCACAGAACGTGTTAAGGCTGACATATTGCGGGCATATGAGTTGCGACCAGAAGCCTATCGCTTGCAATTCAGAGGAAAGAGGAAGCGAGCAAGTGACTCTTACCTCGAGTGTGCTCGTTCACTGGAGCAAGTGTTTGAGAGGTGGATTGCAAGCGAGGGTGTTGACTCTCTCGAGGCTTTAAAGGAGTTAGTAGTTCATTGATATTGCTGACAAGGAGCTGGTGCCTCTGTTGAGGGAGAAGAGGTTTAGGACTTTGAAGGAGGCTGCTACATGGGCTGATGATTATGTGTTGGCCCACCGTTCTGTGCAGCAGCCTGGGAGTTGGAGTAGTAAGGAAGGTGGTCCTAGGGGAGACTTCCAGTTCTGCGGGGGAGTGGGAAGTTTCTCCCCCTGTGGAGCATCGTGGAGGCAGGGAGCGAGCTGTTCCCTTGCCTGGTGACTGTCCGGCTGGTGGTGATGATCCTTCTGAGGACTCACCGGATCACATGGCAGGAGCGGAGCAGCCTGGGCCAGCTCTCCGTCCTCGATGCCGTGTGGGACGTAGGGTTGCAGCGTTGCCTCAACCCCATGACCCTATAGTCCCCCTTTCTCTTACCCAGCTAGAGCCTGCAGAGCTCATTCGTAGGCAGCAGGAGGACCCGGCGTTGGCCTCCTTCTTTGCCTGAGTGGGTGAGGATAATGAGGAGTTGGAGGGCAGGGAGGAGTTTGTTTTGCACCAAGGGGTGTTGTGTCGTAGATGGCAGGAGAGTGACGGTGGTGAGTTATTGCAAGTAGTCGTGCCGCAGAAGCTGCGTGAGGCACTTGTGCTGTTGGCACATGAGGTGCCCATGGCTGGACACCTGGGCATCCGAAAGACCGTCGCTCGCCTGCGTCGCAATTTTTGGTGGCCCAGCATGTCTGGAGAAGTAGCCACGATTCTTAAGTGCTGCCACACTTGTCAAGTGGTGGGCAAGCCTAATCAGACACCCCCTGTGGCGCCACTCCACCCCATCCCTGCTGTTGATCCTCCCTTCACGAGGGTTTTGATTGATATAGTAGGTCCTCTGCCTACTACCAGGGCTGGTCACAAGTATTTGTTGACCATAATGGATGTTACCACGCGGTATCCTGAAGCAATTCCCCTGAGAAGCACTCACTCTAAGGTGGTGCTGAAGGCTTTGTTAACCTTTACACACTTTGGATTACCAGCAGAGCTGCAGTCCGATCAGGGGACCAACTTTACTTCAAAGTTGTTTAAGGATACGATGACTGCGTGGGGGATCAAGCACATCGTGTCCAGTGCTTATCATCCACAGTCTCAGGGAGCCCTGGAGAGACATCATCAAACTCTCAAGATCATGCTCAAGAGTTTTTGCATGGAGAGAGATAAGGATTGGGACAAGGGTGTCCCCTTTGTCTTATTTGCGGTGAAGGAAGCGCCCACTGAGTCCTTGGGTTTCTCACCCAATCAGCTAGTGTTTGGACACTGAGTGCATGGACCGCTCGACGTTGTTCGGGAGGCTTGGTGTCAGCCGTCACCTGAGCGCCCTGTCTCACTGCTTAAGAGCCTCATGAGCAGTCGAGAAAGATTAGCCAAGGCATTAGAGGTGGCGCAGGCCCACCTGTGTAAGGCCCAGCAGAGTATGAAGGGGTATTATGACCGAAGGGCCGAGTATCGGAGTTTTGCCCCTGGAGATGAAGTGCTCGTGCTGTTACCACTTCAGGGCCAGCCACTTGCTGCCTGCTATAGTGGCCCCTATGTTATAGAGAAGAAGGTAGATGACCTCAACTACCTGGTGGTCACTCCTGACTGGCGCAAGAGGGCTCAGCTGTGTCACGTTAACATGCAGAAGCCCTATTTTTGTTCTAGCCAGAAGGGCTCTTTTAGTTCTGCCGTGTAAGAGGCATCTTCAGTTTTATTTTTCTGCCGGGAGGAGAGGCTCCAGAAGTTGTTGGGCCTGAACCTGTTGTTCCTACAGGGCAGTGGGAACGGAATAGCCTCCATCTCTTGAGGGAAAAGGTTGAACATTTAGGGGATCAGCAAGATGAGTTGCTTCGGCGGCTGAGGAAGTACTCTTCAGTGTTTAGCAGTGTCCCGGGCAGGACACAGTTGATAGCACACGATATTGATGTTGGGGACGCAGAGCCTGTCAAACTGCCCCCCTACCGAGTAAATCCTATGAAGCAAGCACTGGTGGAGAAGGAGTTGGAGTACATGCTTGAGCATGGGCTCATTACTCGGACTTACAGTCAATGGAGTTCCCCAGTCACCCTGCAGCCTAAGCCTGATGGCAAGGTCAGGTTTTGTATTGACTTCAGGCGGGTTAATGCTCTAACAAAAGTAGACACTTATCCCTTGCCCTGTGTAGATGACTCTGTGGACCAAATCGGGTCAGCTACTTTTATCACCAAAGTGGACCTTGTCAAGGGGTACTGGCAGGTCCCATTAACGGAGCGGGCTAAGAAGATAGCGAGTTTTGTGGCCAACGGCGCTGTCTATCAGTGCCAAGTGATGCCTTATGGGCTGCGAAATGCCCCAGCCACATTTCAGCGTCTCATGGACCGAGTTACTGATGGTCTGACTCACTGTATAGTATACATTGATGACGTGGTCATCTATGACACAACATGGGCTGAGCATCTGACTAATGTAGAAGCCCTCTTTGCACAACTCCAGGAAGTGGGATTAGTTGTCAACTTGGAGAAGTGTGAATTTGTACAAGCTCGGGTGCAATACCTGGGTTACCGAGTGGGCCATGGCTACATCACTCCTCCTGAAGCCAAAGTAGAAGCGATCAGGCGGTTCCCCGCACCGATCTGTCGCCGTGCCTTGCACAGATTCTTAGGAGTGGTAGGTTACTACCGTCATTTTGTACCGGGGTATTCGACCCTCCTGGCACCTCTTACAGATCTCTTGCAAAAGGGTAAGAAGTGGGCCTGGAGTGAAGACTGTGAGAGCGCCTTCCACCGAGTTGAGACCATTTTATGCGAGAGGCCAGTGCTCCAGGCCCCTGACTTCAGAAAAAGTTTTGCTCTCGCAGTAGATGCCAGTCTGGTGGGAGTAGGCGCAGTTTTATTGCAGCCTGATGACCAGGGTGTTAACCACCCTGTGTGTTATTTTTCGAAAAAGTTTACTCCCACCCAGAAGAACTATTCAGTCATTGAGCAAGAGCTGCTTGCCATTTTGCTAGCCTTGCAGCATTTTGAAATTTACATCCCCGCTTATGGGCCCCAAGTAGTCATCTATTCAGATCATAGCCCCTTCAGTTCTTAGAAAAGTTTAAATTTAAAAATCAGCATTTAACTCGCTGGAGTCTTCTACTCCAGAAGTACAATATCATCGTCAGACATATAAAAGGAGCAGACAACGTTGTGGCTGATTGTCTGTACCGGGGCCATTCCCTTTAATCAGTTCCATGCCTTTTAAAAAAAAATGTTGTAAATGTTTTGTTTCCAAAATTTTTTCTTTTAAGGGAGGGCGTGTGATGGGCACCGTCTTAATCCCCTTTGAATTATTATTATATTATATGTGTAGCCTCTGGCCGCCCAAGCGTGGGCTGTCGCTGTTCGCAGCGCCAACCACCCTCTCTTTGTTTCCACCATTTTTGTTGTGTCTGCGAGCCTCACCTCAGTACCGGCCAGTCTTCAGCGGAGTTAACACGTATGTTCTCGGCACAGTAAGAGACACGTGTGGCTGGACTGTGCATTACCAGTACTCATTAGTCATTGGTCTGGGAGTTGTGCCCTCCTGTTGAGTAGCTGGCTTGTTACTGGATAGACTGTGACTGTTAGAGCAACTGGCTTGTTGCTCTGGGAGAGGTGTAGTAAGTTTGGCTCCATTTCTCGTGCGTTCGTCCACTCGTGGAAGGGCGGCGGAGGAGAGACATGCTTTGTCTCGTCCTGTTTGTTTTGTTGGTGGCCGTGGTCACCAGTGGGGTCCATGTCATCCTGATGTATTTTTGAGGTCCATATCCCTCAATGGTGCAAGTGTGCTCGTAGATGATGTGGGTTTGTTGTAAATGTTTTGTGTTACTTTTTATGAGTAGCTGCAGTGTTTTCATGCTTCTGTAGTAGATGGTAAGTTGAAGTTTCTTTGCTGGATTTGTAGTGGTGACATTTTTGTGAATTATGTTTCTTATGACTTGCTCTTCTGATTTGTATGCTAGGGATATGTGGCTTCTATAGTACAGGTTGATTTTAATTTCTTTTGTGTTTTTAGCCATCGGTTGGTTGTGCCACTTGTTAACTTCTTGATTGATGGCATCGTTGATATCTTTGTTACTGTATCCGTTATTTATGAGGACTTGTGTGATCCTTTGCAGTTCTTCATGGTCATATATCCATGATGAGCAGTGGGTTAACACATGCTTGAATATGCGTGAATCATTGAGTTGGTGTATCTTGTGGGGTACTTTTTTGGAATGAGGCTCAACGAGATTGGGGCATGCTGGCGTGTTTGGCTGTCTATCCAAATTTTAAGTAAACCCTCCATCCGATCCATAATGGGTTCTCGATGTTTTGTCAGCAATTTTACCTGCAGGCTTGAAGCATTAGCTGCTGCCTCCTTAACACTTGAAGCATTCCTCAAAACAGTAGTAACTGTTGACTGGTAAATTCAGGGAACGGCTTATGACTGATGAGCCTTCCCCAAGTTCTTTTCTCTTGACTATATCAAGCTTCGTTTCCAACGTTAACTTTTCCTGGTTCGTTTAACCTTACCCACTTCTTCACCAAGATCCAAATTACGTTTCGGTGACATTTTGGACAGGAATTGGTCTTAAATGCAGAGAATAATGTAAGTAAATCACAGAGCACAGTCTCACTGTTATTTGTCGTGGTCACGGTTTGTTGTTGGTCTGACTTGGTCGCAGTGCAGTGCCACAATCACAGGCGGCAGGAATTTCAAATATCGATTTTTTTTCATAAATTGAAAAAAATGGCAGTAATTGTTAATTATCGTATCTGCCAATTTATTGTATACTAAACTAGTGTAAAACAAGGACTTACTGTATATACATACAGTAATACCTTGAGATGTGATTGCCCCAAGATACAATTTTTTTTTTATATACGACAAAAAATTCCATATAATTTACGCCTTGAAATACGAAGATATTTTATACATACAGTAATACCTTGAGATGTGATTGCCCCAAGATACAATTTTTTTTTATATACGACAAAAAATTCCATATATAATTTACGCCTTGAAATACGAAGATATTTTTAAGATACGAATAACCATCGGTAGTTGGTGCAGCGATCGCTCGGCTACCCGCTTCCACCCGAACATTCAGCCTGTGTTGTGTATCGTTGTTCATCCTTTGTGCATGTATGTGTCTAAGCTCCTCGGCAGTGTGTATTTTTTCTTAAGTTTTGTTAACTCATGGGTCCCAAAAGTAAAAGTTTGGCGAGAAATACACAAAATAGCCTGTATTCACATACTGACTACACTTAGAAATTCAATAAACGAGTGAGTAGAAATGGTGTTCTGCCCACAAGCAACTCTTGCTCTTTGCAATGCAAAAAAAAAAAACAAGTCTGTAGGTTGAATGAGGTAGTATCATTGGTTTATGTGGCCTTGCATCCGATCGGGTTCAGCAGCCTTGGATAGAGCGTTAGAAAACAGGCCCCTTGTATCCTCTCTCTCTCTCTCTCTCTCTCTCTCTCTCTCTCTCTCTCTCTCTCTCTCTCTCTCTCTCTCTCTCTCTCTCTCTCTCTCTCTCTCTCTCTCTCTCTTGTGGCCTATTCTGATACCACTCTCATTCAAAAGTTATCTCCCCATAACATGGCAAGAGACACCGAGGTATAGAAGTAAAGCGTGTGGGAGAGGTGGTGGAATCAGACACAGTGAAATCACTCTCGCTCCCACCATCCATCAGTGGTGACACAGTGACATAGAGCATATGTTTACTCCTGATGAGTGTTGCCTCTCTCTCTCTCTCTCTCTCTCTCTCTCTCTCTCTCTCTCTCTCTCTCTCTCTCTCTCTCTCTCTCTCTCTCTCTCTCTCTCTCTCTCTCTCTTGTTGCCTATTCTGATACCACTCTCATTCAAAAGTTGTCTCCCCATAACATGGCAAGAGACACCGAGGTATAGAAGTAAGGCGTGTGGGAGAGGTGGTGGAATCAGACACAGTGAAATCACTCTCGCTCCCACCATCCATCAGTGGTGACACAGTGACGTAGAGCATATGTTTACTCCTGATGAGTGTTGCCAGCTCAAAAGCAAAGAAAACGGGAAGAAAATAGCCAAAATATAATCGTAAAAAGTTTAAACATCTATCGACGTGCCCCGAGTCTTGCCACAACTCAGAGAGGCATGACGGGTTACCAACAGGCCTGGAGGGGGATGAGGGACATGAGTTCCCGCCTCATGGCCCCTCCATGTACCATCGTATGATGAACTACATTGACTCAGTTTTTGAGGATGCAATGGGTCAGCGGTTTGACCTGGAACGCCCTGTGGCCCCAGGTTCCAGCACCTCACCTACAAGAAAGGGACCCATCCTCCTTGGAAGGGCACAGCCTGTCAGAGTTTTCATGGAGCAAGCTGACAGTGCTTATTTGAAGGCTAATGAGAAGAAACCAACCTCAGTTGGCTATCCTTCAGGCAGGTTCACTAAGATTTACAGTGTGGCATGTCAGGAGGTTTACGGGAAGGCTGCCTTAGTTAATCCTAGCCTCCACACCGCCCTGCATCCTAGGGCCGGAGAGCCTCGCATCCTCTGTGAACACCCGGAGGTGGCCAGGATGGAGGGGGTGGTCACCAGGTCTAGAGATGCCCTGAACTACTCCTTTTGGAGCTTGGGGGCCATGCATCTTCTGGTGGCTTGTAACCTCCTTGCACCCTTCTTAGACTTGGAGGAGTAGCTCTTTAAATCCGTACGTTTGGCGCTTAATGACGCTTGCAGGGACTTGACTTATGTCATTGCCAACTTGCGGGCCTGGAGGAGGGAGGCTTACCTTGGACGCCTCAGACCATCCTTCTCGCAGGTCAAAAAAGGCATCCTTGGGAGGTCTCCCATTTTTTTCCTTCTCCTTTTTGATGAGGACCCCCTTCAGGAGGCGCTCCAGTCCTTGAAGAGCAATGCTGATAGGACGCTCCGAGAGGCTGCACTCAGAGGTCTTGCCCGGCCGTGTCCTGCTCCAGGCACGCCCTTGGTGGAGCGTAGTCCCCGACCTTCTACCTCCACAGCTGTCAGGCCCTCTGCTGCTCCTGCCCGCTGACCTTCCTTCGCCGCTCGTGCCAGGGACTCTCGGGGAGATTTTGGCGGCTCTCACTCTTCTTGTTCTGGTGTGTGAGGAGGGGGACGGAAGGCAAAGCCCTTTTGGAAGTGACGCGCTTCATCCCAGTTGCGGGCTGTCTAGCCCGCAGGTGGGAGGAGTGGCTCAAGATAGGGGTAGAGATGTGGATCCTCGATATTCTAAGGGAAGGCTACAGGATTTCCTTCTCTGTGCTCCCGCCACTCACAGCCCACTTAGAGGAACCCAGAGGCTATGCCCCAAAATCACTCAAAGGACAAGCGCTTCGGTTGGAGATCCAGCAACTAAGGGCCAAGGGTGCCATAGAGGAAGCACTCTTTACTCCGGGTTTTTACAGCCACATGTTTGTTGTTACAAAGGCCTCGGGAGGTTTCTGACCCATCATCGACCTCTCCATCCTAAACAAGTACGCCGTCACCACCAAGTTTAAGATGGAGACGGTCAGAACCATCATGTCTGCAATACGACAGGACGACTGGATGGTGTCTCTCGATCTGAAGGACATCCATCTCCAGGTGCCTGTCCATCCAGACAGCTGGCGTTTCCTGCACTTCTCCTGGGAGGGCTGCCACTTACAATTTCGAGTTCTTTGCTTCGGCCTCTGTACTGCCCCTCAAGTCTTCACTCGTCTCATGGCCCCTGTCTTGGCGGAGTTCCATCGTCAGGGCTTCCGCATCCTCCGTTATCTGGACGATTGGTTTGTCCTAGCTTCGTCAGCAGATGAGGCTTGAAGAGCCACCGCTTGTCTCATCGGCATCTGTTCAGTTCTGGGGATTCTCATAAATTGGGAGAAGTCCTCCTTGACTCCAGAGCAGAAGACCTTCCTCAGAAAGCTGATTCGCTCTCGTCCTTTGAGGGTTTTCCCGACACAGGGGAGGATACACAACCTACAGAATACAATTCGTTCCTTCCTCAGTTGTCCTTCCCCACCTGCAAAGGACTGGTTGTGTCTTCTTGGGCACTTGTCCTCCCTCATTCATCTAGTGCCAGGATCAAGAAGTAGAATGCGCCTTGTTCAGATTCAGCTGAACCTGCAGTGGGACAGGCAGACGATGGCGGACGACCATCCTGTATGCTGGGACCTCAACAGTCGTTGGGACCTGGAGTGGTGGTTGGAGGACCTGAACTTGGCTTAGGGTCAATCCCTCCATCTGGTTATTCCGGACATCTTTCTCCTTACAGATGCCTCAAACGAAGGTTGGGTGGCTTCTCTCTCTCTCCTTTAGGACACCCAAGAGAAGTCCCTCCATATCAACATCCTGGAACTCAGGGTGATTCGCCTGGGACTCCAACACTTTGTGGACGTGCTGCGAAATTCTGTTGTTGCGGTTTTCTCCGACAACACCACGGTGCTCGCGTACCTGAGCCAGGAGGGGGGTACCCACTCCACTCTCCTCAACTACGAGGTTCGGGAGATCTTAGACTGGGCAGAGGCTCATTCGGTGGGAATTTTGACTCAGTTTGTACGGGGCTTCAACAACGTGGTTGCCGACTGCCTCAGCAGGCAACACCAGAATGATTCTGTCCACGGAGTGGACCCTTCACATGGACGTGTGCTGTCAACTGTGGCGGGTATGGGGCTACCCGACTGTCGATCTCTTTGCCACGTGTCTCAATTACAGGATCCCGAACATTGTCTCTCCTTTTCAGGATCCCGAAGCAATTGCCACGGATGCCTTTCTTTACAATTGGGACAACCAAGACCTGTATGCCTTCCCTCCTTTTCCTCTCATCAGGAAGGTGCTCAACAAACTTTGGGCTTCCAGCAACACCAGGCTCATCTTGATTGCACTGTTCTGGCCCCAGAGAGAGAGAGAGGTTTCCAGACCTGTTGAAGGTGTCACGAGAGCCATCCCGATGCCTTTCGCTTCGGCGGGACCTCTTGACTCAGCCCCACTCCTCAGGTTCCACCGCGGTCTCCACGGGCTTCAGCTGACATGGTGGAGACTGTTAAGCAATACGTGAAATACAGAGGCTTCTCTTCTAAGGTGGCGGAGTTCTTGGCACATGATAAGAGGCCTTTTACTTCTGTAAACTATCAGCACAAGTGGAAGAGGTACAGGAAATGGTGCAAGGACAACGGGCATACTATTTCTAACCCCACGGTCCAGAAAGTTGCAGATTTTCTTGTTTTTTTTTTGCATCAGGATTGTCATCTTTCCACCTCTGCTATCAAGGGCTACAAGGCCATGCTTAACAGTGTCCTGGCAATCAGAGGGTTGGACCTCAACAACAACCAGGTGCTGAGGCTTATTATCAGAGCCTGCTCTTCCCAGCCACAGAGGCCTAGCAGGAATCTTCGGCCTTCCTGGAACTTGGATATCGTTCTTCACCTCCTAACCAAGGCTCTTTTTGAATCTCTGCAGCTCTTGTCTATCAGAGACCTGACTAGAAAATCTCTTTTTCTGCTTGCTCTTGCTATAGCATGGAGGGTAGGAGAGATCCAAGCACTCTCTCACAAGACGAGCTGGCAGGGACAGGATCTGCTGGTCTCTTATCTTCCTGAATTTATTGCTAAGGTGGATACAGACGCCCACAGTACTCCTCGGGAGTTTCGTATTAAGAGCCTTGCCACCACCATGGGTTCTGAGGATGTGGAGAGACTCCTATGTCCCGTTCAGGCGTTTCGTCACTACCTGCACAGGACGGCTTCGCTTACAAGACCCCGCAACCTCTTGCTGTTAAATGTCCTTTCAGACCTATGTCCAAAGCAGCAATTTCCTTCTTCCTATGGGACACCATCAAATCGGCCCACGCTTCCTTCCCTGACTCTTTCTGCCACCAGCTTAAGGTCCATGCCCATGACATCCGTGGCATTGCTACCTCTATGCTCCTGTGGAAGAACTGCTCTGTTCCCACTATCTTGAGGGCGGCCTGCTGGAGGACACCTTCGGTCTTCGCTGACCATTATCTCCGGGAAATAGTTAGAGGAGGGGGATATCTTCGCCTTGGGTCCTGTGGTCGCTGCTGGACATGTGGTTGACTAGCTCCTTAGCCTGGCCATGCACAGACCTTGGAAGTCTGCTCAAGGTTGCTCTTCTTGGCGACTTGTTTGTACAGTCCTGGTACCTTCAGACAGGGTAGAGTGTCAGTAGCCGGGATGGGGTTCTCGCCTCTGCTCCCCCCTCCAGTCATAGGCATATGCACGCTCCTAGGATACTCACCACTAGTCACCTAGGGCTCTAATTCTTGAGGCACATGGGTCAAGGAGTGCTCTCATGCACCTGGTTGCATTCTCCAGCACCCTCTTCTCCACGTCAACCTCTACCACTGGTTAGTGTCTCTACAAGGGACAGTTATTTCACCCTTTATGCTTTTCTCTTCCTGTCGACTTGCACCTCCTTAAATGTTGGAGTCTGCTAGTTTTTTGTATGAAAAAAAAAAGTGTGTGATAGAAATGTAATTTTTAATGGTAAAATTAATTTCTTCACTTTCCTGTTTTTCATAGAAAAACAGGTGCTCTCCCTTCCTCACCCAGTCTGTTTCAATGCTCATGAAAATTAACTGAGGGGCAGCGCAGCAGATCCCATCGGCAGTGCCGGGCACCGTGCTAGCAGGCGTAGTGCCAGGTGGAAATTTTTGTAATTTCAGCGGACGAAAGTGAGACAGTGGAACTGCTAGTTTTTTGTATCTAAAACAGGTAAGTGAAGAAATTAATTTAACCATTAAAAATTACATTCTTATGTAGAATACCAGAAAATAAAGCAGAGATGAGATTGCCCACAGACGATGCGGAGACTCACGGTGATTCGGCCACTTCTTTTTGTGACCCTTTTAGCTTGGCGTGTTGTCTTTCACCATGATATTAAATTTGTTTCCACTCCTCTATTACCTGCTATAATGGATATCATATCTTAGTATTCATATATGCTCATGCCATGAGGATAACCTTGACTCCATGGCAGTGAGTGATAGTGAATTAGTAATGAAATACTGCAGTATTTCATTACTAATTCACTATATGAATACTAAGATATGATATCCACTATGTTATGTTAACTGGACCCTCCTTTTAGATTTTTTTGTTTTTTCTCTACTTTCCTCTTAACAGGGCCTGGCAACCAGCGGGATTTTTTTTTTCCAACACTTTGTTTTCCCTTGGCCAGTGCCCTTGTAATGTAAAAAAAAAAAAAAAAAAAAAAATATGAATACCAAGATATGATATCCATAATACCAGGCAATAGAGGAGTGGAAACATAAATTTTGTGGTGAAAGACAACATGCAGGCTAAAAGGGTCACAAAAAGAAGAGGCCGAGTCACCGTGAGCCTCCGCTTCGTCTGTGAGCGATCTTGTCTCTGCTTTATTTTTTGGTATTCCTTGTTAGATTTCACTCTATGTATTAAAAAACAATCCTTTCTTGGGGGCAAGGTTTGTAAAAAGCAAATAGAAATGTTGTTTTGTGAACATAAATGCATATATAAAAGACAGTAACACCACCTCTAGAGGTGGTGTTCCCAGCAACCTCAGAGCAACCTGATAGCAACCTTGTCACCATCCCTCCAAGCATTCATGGATGCCATTTCGCGACTGGAGGTTGCTCTGACGTTGTTAAAGGATCTAGGAGCGCTAGAGACAGAGGCAGGGAGCCAGCCAATCACAGCGCAGCTGCTATGTTTGGCCCCTCACCCGGCAAATTCAAACCCAGAAAATTCGCGAAAACAGATGTGGTTGTACATTATGCGGACTTTTTGGTCTAACTTTTTATAGCGTGTTAAATCGGAAATTCATTAGACGAACGTTCATTAACCATTCATTAACCGTTCATTAAACTTTTCACTGTACAATGATGCACTCTCGCTTTGCTTACTATCAATGGAAATTCAAGTCAGGGGTTAAACTTGTTATAATCGGTTCACTTAACGAAGTTTCGCTTAACGAAGTGTTTTCTAGGAACGTAACCCCTTCGTTAATTGGGGATTGCCTGTGTATATATATATATATATATATATATATATATATATATATATATATATATATATATATATATATATATATATTACTATACGGGTTTGGGCTTAAATTTTGAGTAATTTGTCCCTTTCCTTTTCAAGATAAATTCCATCAAAACGTTACTACATAGAGCATACAATATTTGTAGTACTTGGCCCTTGTTCCATAATGAACTTGAAAGACTAAGACATTACTTTCATATTAATGGTTATCCCAAAGACCTAGTAGAGAAACAAATTAAGAAGTTTATCAGCAATAAATTTGTTACTGACAATTTTGTGGAGGATAAAACCAAAGAAGTTAGATACATTACATTACCCTTCTTAGGAAAATTTAGTTACCATTTACGCAATACAATGTCTCATTTACTCAAGAAACATGTTCCGAGTGTTGATTTTAGATTTATTTTTGTTAATAAAAATACCATAGGTTCTCTATTTAAATTTAAAGATGCTATTCCTCCTCCTTTGTGCTCAAAAATTGTATGTTGTTTTAGATGTCCGGACTGTATGTCACGGTATATTGGTTCCAGCTGTCGGAACCTAAAAATTCAAATTTCTGAGCACTTGGGAGTATCATATAGAACAAATGCTCGTATCACTGAGCCTAGTTTCTCAAATATAAGAGAACACGCATTATAATGTAATCATGCATTTACTGATCAGGACTTCAACATAAAGTATAGGGCATATTGTAACTCAGACCTTAGGATAGCGGAATCTTTATTTATTGTAAAAGAGAAGCCAGAGTTAAATGGTACAGAAATAGCTACCAAATTATTAATTTTCTCTTAATATTTTCGAACTTGGTGAGATAGTGTCATTATGGCATAGTTAGGAGTCGTAGGTTCATATACGTGTACTTTGTTTCAACCAATCAGCATTGAGTATTTCGTTCAGTAAATTATTTATGTAATAGACTAACTGTTGTACATCATACCTTTAAATTTTCTCTTTTTTTTGCATTAGCTATGACAGATTAGAATTTTGTACTATATTTTGTATTGGATAAGAAATTCTTAGTGAACCAATCAGATTTTGCCATCTAGTGAGTAGGAGCCTATAAATACTGGTAAGCCAGTCTCCCTCCCCACTTACCTGTTGAAGGAACAAGTAGCAGGACCACTGTCTGGTCATTTTTTTTAATGTTTTACGTGTGGTTTTACAGTGGCTTTTTGTACCTGAAGATGGGATATGTACTTTCCCAAAACATTGTGAAGTGGATATAATGAAGATAACCGTCCTTTTGTTGGTCTTTTCTCTCCTGTACTATTTTATATATATATATATATATATATATATATATATATATATATATATATATATATATATATATATATATATATATATATTTATATATATACAAACTTTTTTCAGAACAGGATCATAAATGGTAATGGAAGCTTGTGATTTTCGTACAATGAAGATTCAGCAGAAGACCTACTTCCTACTGGGATGTGCATTGTTCCTCTTGATGGTCTACTGGTCTTCCCCTTATGAGACTCATCATGCTTCTCTTAAAGTAATTTCTTTACTTTTTTTAGTTAGTGTTAATTGTTGTAAGGTGTAAATATGCACTTTGTTAAAGAAAGGTAGATATTTTGCAGCTGAGAACCATTCTTTTTTATTTTCTACTCATGATTTAATATTTTAATGACTGACCTATAATTTTCATTACATTGTTTTCTTTTTTCAGAATAAAAGCTATTGATGTGTGAAAATATTCCAGGTCTGGTTTACTTTAAATTACAAAAGGTTTTCTATAATTTTTTTAGTGTTACCATTTTAATGTACAGGTATCCCTCACTATTCGATAGTTCGTTACCTTACATGCCGGACTACAAGACGACTCCGTGTATAAGACATCCCTCTATTTTTTAAAGAAAAAATTTAGGTTTCAAGCTCTTACTGGTGTATAAGATGACCGCCTTTAATGGTGAAGGGAGCCGCTGCTCACATGATTGGCTGAAGGGCCATTCCTTTATCACTGCTATTGGCAGTTTCAAAATAAAGCCACCCTTTATTTATTAATCCAACAGTTCATTAACTCAGACACAAGTACCTAAAGATATAAATATAAGGACTTATAGGAAATAAAAATCAGTATTTTTATTGCTTATATTTAACAATATAGTGGAGACTCAATACTCGAACTTAGTTCCTTCCAAGTTGCTGTTCGAGTATCAAAAAGTTTGACTATCGATACCTGTAAATCAGGTAATTAGTTATAATCTTAGCAAAACCAAGTTTGTAAAAATTTCAATATACAGGTAACTCAATTTATGCATATTTGATTTACACGTTTTTGTTATAATGCGGCCAAAAAAATATTATAGTTAATTTAATTTGTACGATCATTTTGCTTATACGCAATTTAGCCCAACCGCATTTTCAAACTGAGTGCCAGATGCAATTTCAAACTGTGCGCCAGAGAGTTCCGCAGCTGGCCGATAGGTGGGAGCTCAGCTCTTCTCATGCCTCATTTGCAGTATGCCAGCACTGAGTACAGACGGAATATCTTCATTCTACCTGTAATTCACCAAAGTAGCCCCAAAATATCCTTCATCTTCTTCTGCATGTTGGGTTATTTTTGATTAGTGGATTTTTGATAAAATGGTAAAGCTCAGAGAAAGATGGTGACTGACTGTAGTGTGAGTAGTAAAGGCAGTGACACAGTGAGTGTTGTGCTTATGTATTCTTTGTTTTGTTGTTTTCTATTGTTATTTTTTGCTTTCTCTTATTATTTCTTGTTTTTCCCTTTGCTTTAAATACACTTCTAGTATTTAGAATGGTAGATAATAAAAACACGTTAATTTAGCCAAATGAAAGAGTATTTTGTACAAATTTTTTTGGACCACATCCCACATCCTCCCTATTATCTATTGTTTCTTATGAGAATTACATGTTTGTTTTGCGCGAATTTTGATATACGTGATGCCTCTTGAAATGCATCTATCGCATAAATCGAGTTACCTGTATATATATTTACTTCTACTTATCAAGATTCTATTAATTTGAGATTATAGCATCATTCCTCATTCCAATTAACAAGAAATTTGATTTTATTATAAATGTGTTGATTAGAAGCCATAGATCTTAATTTGACTAGAAACTGACGCTAGAGGAAAATGGTGTGTTTTGTCTGACGCAAGACAACGGAAAGAGTTGACAGAACAGTTAAAAACGACAGAAAAAGTGCTGGTGTGATGCCACCTTAAGTGGTGGTGCGATGTTCGTACATTCCTGCCATGCTGGAATGGCGAAGAATGCTGCAAACTCACCGAACAGCGCCGCCATTACTTGAGTTGTTGAGCGGGAGGGCATGGAAGTAAATGCTGCTACCTAGCGGCACTGAGGGATCGCTTGCACGGTAGGTTTGAGTACGCTTAGGGGCAGCTCTGGATAGTAGCGAATTCCAGATTGTGGCAATGTGGATATGCGGGCGATTATTGTATATACAAATATATTTACATGTACTTATCAAGATTCTATTGATTTGAGATTATGGCATCATTCCAACTAACAAGAAAATTTATTTTGTTATAAATGTCTTAATTAAGAACTATAGAACTTAATTTGACTAAAAATTGATGCTAGAGGAAAACAGTGCATTTTGTCTGACACAAGACAACGAAAAGCCACCTCCAGCCCCAGCCCTAAGAAGCACAATTTCCTACCTTTCAAAGATAAGCTTAAGCTTACAAAAAAGTGCGAGGCAGGTATAGCTCACAGTGTTGTTGCAGCGCAAATGAGTGTCCCTAGATCAACAGTATCAACAATTTGGAAGAACAGGGACAAGTACCACGTGACTGCTGCAAGTGTTTTTATTTCAAAAAATGTACTGTACACCACCCTAATGTGTTTAATATAAAAGTTAGATTTAAATGAAGCCTTTAATAGTACTGATTTAGTCTAAGTTAGTGTTTTTTAGAGGTTAAAGTGATGTTTTGGGGGGGTCTAGGCTGGAGGTTGGTCCCTATCCCCCTAATTCTTAAGTATCTTATGGGAAAAATTGTTTCACAGTTTGAATAAACGCTGATTTGACCGACAGATCGGGTGGCGGGGATTCCCGCCCGGGCGACAGAGTCTGGGTGGCGGGGATTCCTGCTTTGGCTATTTTTGTGGCTAGTTGGGCGATTATCGCCGCGAATTTGCTACCCTGCCTTAGATCTCGCCCCATACACTTGACACACTGCATACTCAGTACCTCCCGCGTCACCATCATGGATAGACGTGAAAAGAAAGAAAACCTCGCGTTCGTTTCGCTGTCCGCTTCTGCCCCGCCTGCCATCCCCCACGATGCCTGTCCGTCTACCTCAACCCCTCGCGCTTCCTCGCGACCTATAAGAGGTAATATTAGGTTATCTGACTCTGCCATAGATCAAGAGTTAGATGTCACTGTGTCCCCACTTTCCAGTGATGCCGAGGTGAGTGATGACGACGCATCACAGACAGAGTACGTCATGAGTGATGATGGCAGCGAAGTTTCTGTCTATGTACCTTTTGCGTCTGCAGCATCATCATCTCATATTGACGCTACTGCAGCCCCAGACATCACAATCCTCTCCACATGTGAAGGGAGGCAGGAGGAGGAGGAGGGTGTGCTGGGCTTATCGCCAATACTGGCCCCGGCGTACTGTACAAACACAGCTGCTACCACAAGCACAGCTGCACGCCCACGCCCAAGTGATTTAGCCACGCCCTTGCCCCCAGCTAGCAGAAGAAGGTTAACCTTTCCTTCTCCATCATCACCATCATCATCATCAAGTGATGATTCTCCTCCTCCTATACGTGGTTCTGGTAGGGAGAGAGACGAGGAGAAAGAAGAGGTAGAGGGGTAAGGCGCGGTGCTAAACAAACACCCCTTATCTCGTCTGACTCAGACTCGCCTCCTACACCACCATCTGCCTCCCAACAACTACCACAGCAACAGGCTTCACCACCTCCACTACCACATCAAGGACAAGCTGATACGTTTGTGTGGAGGGATTGTGATGATTTTGAGCCTGATGTACCTGTTTTTGATGATGCAAATGCAGGTATACAGGCTGAATTCCCCTGTTCTCCCACGTCAAAAGCAATGAATTTTTTTACTGCTTTCTTTGACGTGGGTTTGATGAGCTTGCTTGTCAAAGAAACTAATGAGTTCAGGGAATTCTCCATCAACTTTGGGAATAGATCAGTGAGAGAAGAGGCCAAAATGCTTGAATGGACTGCTGTGACTATTCCCGAGTTGTATGTGTGGTTCGCACTGACGATGTTGATGCCACACGTCAGGAAACATCGACTGAAGGATTATTGGAGTAAGGACTACCTCCTCACTACACCTGTCTTTGGGAGGCATATGTCGAGGGACAGGTATTTTGATATCCTGTCATACCTGCACTTCTCAACAAGTATTGGCCCTCAACCCAATGATAGGCTATATAAAATACGTCCTATTTTGTCCATGCTCCTTGAAAAGATCCGGATGTTTTTTCTACCATTCCAAAAAGTTTTAGTCGACGAGTCTCTCGTTCTCTTTAGGGGCGACTGTCTTTCATCCAGTATATCCCGTCAAAGAGACATAGGTTTGGCATCAAATTCTTTGTCATCTGCGACTGTAAGACTGGGTATGTGCTGGATTTTGTTGTGTATACTGGTACAGATGTGGACGTAGCCAGCAATGACCCCATGGATTTTCTGGGGCAGTTGTCAAGCGGCTAATGGACCACTACTTCAAGAAGAAGCACATTCTGTACACAGATAATTATTACACATCTCCAGCACTAAGCAAGTTCCTCCTGGAGAACGATACTGGATCCTGCGGAACTGTTCGTGCCAATAGGAAAGGATGGCCAGCTTTCCCTACAAACACGGTGAAAGGAGACTGCCTCAAGAAGAAGAGTGGGAACATGCTGGCTATTCATTGGCATGATAAGAGAGTTGTCAAGCTCCTCACGACTGTCAATAAGGGGGAGCTGCAGGATTCAGGCAAAGTCGACCACAGGACAGGCCTCCCCAAACTCAAGCCTGATGCTGTGGTTGACTACAACACAAATATGCGGCTCGTCGACAAGTCAGACATGATGATCAGCTCGATCGATTGCCTGCGGAAAAGCCTCAAGTGGTATAAAAAGGCTTTCTTCCACTTGGTTGACATAACAGTGTTGAACTCCTTCATCCTCTACCAGCAACTGCACGAAGGCTCACACTTGTCACTCAGAGAGTTTGAGCTCCTTGTTTGTCGCCAGCTGTTGGAGGAGTACAGCACTGTGCAACCACAAGTTGGCGGGCAAGCAATGACGGGGAGACCAGACAAGTTTCAGGCACGTGACTGGGTGAGCCGCCACTACCTGTCACACCTGCCCAACCTGCCCTCAGGTAGACCTGGCTCCCGTCGTTGTCATGTCTGTGCGCACACGACACGTCGTCCTGCACGAAGGAAGGAAACTCGCTTCTGGTGCAAAGAGTGTCATGTGCCACTGTGCCCTACAGAGTGCTTCAGAGACTACCATAGCCTTGACAATTTATAGACAGAAGCACGGAGTGTTGGGAGACTGTTTGTGCCTTTGTGCCTTACAGAGTAAACTTTAGAAAATAAGTGAGTGACAGTGACACTTTTATATAGTGAAAAAAAAAAAAAAATATATAAACTCTGAAAATGTATAGAAAAAAGAACTAGCATTTATATTTATTATATAGAAAATAAGTGTGACAGTGACACATTATTATATAAGTGTAAATATTATTATGTTATTTTAGTGTACGAGTGTTTTTTCTGTTTGTGCCTTTGTGCCTTACAGAGTAAACAGTGTAAATAATTATCATTATGTTATTGTAGTGTAAGAGTGTTTATTATTACGGCTAGAAAATAAGTGAGTGACAGTGACACTTTTTTATATTGAAAATACGAAAAAATATATATAAACTCTGAAAATGTATAGAAAAAAAAGAACTAGTATTTATTATAACTTTATTTATTTTGTGTAACTCCCACACTCCACTGTAGGGCATAAATCCACTCTGGTTTGGTATGTGAACCACATATCTGGGGCTGCGGGGTGGGGCGGGGCAGTTGTGTCATCCATAGATGGCAGCTCAAGGCGGAGCAGTGGCCCAAGCCAGCCCACCCACGCGAACACCTCACTGCTCTAGGCTCGCGACCATGACCACTTCCACTCGTCATATCTCATCAACTAGAGCATATACAGAGCTGAGTGAGGTGTCATCTTGAGGAGGAGGCATGGCCAGTGAGTACAAAACCAAATTGAAGTTCATAGGTTAAGCAGTTTAGTCATACGGATAAAGTGAAAACAGGTGATTTCTTGGATAATCAGCAAAATCGCCTGGACTGAGAGAGTGACTGTGGGAGATGGGCCCGGGCAGGGTGAGAGTTTTTGACGCTACCACCCGGATCGGAGGGGTTAACCATGCCACATTTATACTTCTTGATTATCTCCAGCTTCGTTTCCATAGAAAGCATCCTCTTCTTCTTTCCTTGAACATCAGCAACATTCTTAGGACCCATGGCTGTTGAATAAAGCAACACAAAAACTGAACAGTAGCGAATGCCGTAATGAAATACTGGTGGGATGGATACCAACAAAACATATGATTGACGCATGATGAGAAAGATTCAGCCAGTAGGAGAGCAGGATCACAGTACTGAGCATGATGGGAAAGATTCTGACCAATAAGAGAGCAGGATCTTATGGCGTGTTTATGGCGCAAATTTTAAATTTTTCTGTGCACGGGAATTTCATGTTTTGTTTCTTATCTTTTTTATACTGGATAATTTTTCATAAAATGAGGCGAAAAAATCTTCACATATCATTTCGTGAAATGAAATTTTCGTATACAGAAGCTTTCGTATCTAGAGATACCACTGTACAGGCAACCCCTGCTTAACGAAGGTTCACACAACAAAATTTCGCTACAACGAAGGTTTCCTTTTACTACCATCTGCTTGTTTAACAAACGCCAAACTCGCTTTTACAAAATCTTATCTCAGTAATTTTTTTCAAGTTTGAAAGCCCCGCAGTCTCACGCAAGCCAACAGGCTTTTGAATACACCAGCGCCTTTTGTGGACAACACGCACACCTAGTTCAAAACAATAACAGCGTCAGCAGCAGCTCGTCTTCCCTCGCTCTACATGCCACCAGAATGCCTTGCAATGTCGCCCAAGAAGACCAGGAAGTCTCTTACTCTTGAAGTGAAGCTGGATATGATTCACAGACACAAGAGAGGTGAGAAAACTAATAGCATTGCTTGCCAACATGGCTAAACTCCATCTACTGTCTACCATTTTCAAGTCAGCAGACTCTATTAAGAAGGCTGGTGAGATCATATCTTCCTTGCAAGCTAAAACTTGTGACTCTGCAATGAATAAAATTGAAAGCCTTGTGGAAATGCGGTACATAGGTTTTGTATGCGGTACAATGATGCGCCCTTTGTTTACATTCCACAGGTTGCCAGCTAGCATATATCCCTCTCCACTCTCCCTCCCTTCATAAATTTAAGATCATCATCATTATAAAGTTACTTGCATACATACATTAGTGTACATTATAATGACTTAGTCTTAAATTAAAATGCTTAAATATTTAACTTCATAATTTTTACTTTCATTAAACCTTTTACTGTACTATGATGCACTCTCGCTTTGTTTACTCTCAATGGAAGCTCAAGTCAAGGGTTAAACTTGTTATAATTGGTTCGCTTAACGAAGGGTTTTTAGGATTCCTACTTTACCCGTTCGTTAAGCGGGGGTTGCCTGTATATATATATATATATATATATATATATATATATATATATATATATATATATATATATATATATATATATATATATATTTGTACATACATACACACACATATATACAGGCAACCCCCGTTTAATGAACATTCACACAACAAAATTTTGCTGCGATGAACGTTTCCTTTTACTACCATCTGCTTGTATAACGAACACCAAACTCGCTTTAACAAAATTTCATCTAAGTAATTATTCCAAGTTTGAAACCCCACGCCATATCACGCAAGCCGACAGGGTTTTGAATACACCAGCGCCTCTCGTGGACAAAACACACACCACTCACTCCCCCTAATTCAAAGCACTAACAGCGTCAGCAGCAGCTCGTCTTCCCTTGCTCAGCGTGCCACCAAAACGCCCTGCAATGTCGCCTACTGTTGCTAAGAAGACCAGGAAGTCTCTTACTCTTGAAGTGAAGATATTATTCATAGACACAAGAGAGGCAAGAAAACTAATAACATTGCTCGCCACCATGGCTAGACTCCATCTACTGTTTCTACTATTTTCAAGTCAGCAGACTTAATTAAGAAGGCTGGTGAGACCATATCTTCCTTGCATGCTAAAAGAACCACCTGAACTCGTGACTCTACTATGGATAAAATGGAAAGCCTTGTGGAAATGTGGTACACAAGTTTGGATGGGATACATTTGTTTACATTCCACAGGTTGCCGGCTAGTGTCTTTCCCTCTCCACTTTCCCTCCCTTCATAAATTCAAGATCATCAACATTATGAAATAACTTACATACATACATTAGTGTAAATTATACCTAATGACTTATGTTTAACTTCATAATTCTTACTTTCATTAAACCTTTCACTGTTCTCTGGTGCACACTCGCTTTGTTTACTCTCAATGGAAGGTTAAGTCAGTGGTTTAACTTTTTATAATTGGTTTCTTAATGAAAATTCGTTCGCTTAACGGACTGTTCTTTTATGAATGTAACCTATTCTTTAAGTGGGAGTTGCATATATATATATATATATATATATATACAGTCAACCCTCGGCTATCGCAACTTCAGCTATCGCGTTTTATTGCTATCACGCACCCATGAAAAGCTGCTAAAATTTCATTATTGCGACCTCAGATGCCTGCTATCGCGTGCCCAGCCATGACGTCATGGGATATCTGAGCGCTCATTGGCCAAAACTGCCTTCCTGCCAAGATGAAATGCAGTCTCTGTACAGTAAATACAATGAGCTGATGTAATTTTTTTATTATGTTATAACCTTGACATGTTTTAATTGGTACCAATGGATTATACAGTAATTAAAAAAAGGTAAAAATGAGGGATATTAAGAGTAAAATTTGTGGTTGCGGTACCAATAACAATTTTCACCATTACTTGTTCAATTCAGGTATCGCGTTTTCGGCCATAGCGTGGCTATTTCTGCCCCAATTAGGCCCGATAGCTGAGAGTTAAATATATATATATATATATATATATATATATATATATATATATATATATATATATATATATATATATATACAGGCAACCCCGTTTAACGAAGGGGTTACGTTCCTAAAAACACTTCGTTAGCGAAACTTAGTTAAGCGAACCGATTATAACAAGTATAACCCTGATTTGAACTTCCATTGAGAGTAAGCAAAGTGAGAGTGCATCATAGTACAGTAAAGGTTTAATGAAAGTAAAAATTATGAAGTTAAACATTTAGGTAGTTTAATTTAAGTCATTATAATGTACACTAATGTATGTATGTACGTAACTTTATAATGTTGATGATCTTAACTTTATGAAGGGAGGGAAAGTGAAACGGGAAATACACTAACCGGCAACCTGTGGAATGTAAACAAAGTGCGCATCATGGTACTGCATACAAAACTTATGTACCACATTTCCACAAGGCTTTCCATTTTATCCATTGTAGAGTCACAAGTTCTGGTGGTTCTTTTAGCTTGCAAGGAAGATGAGGTCTCACTAGCCTTCTTAATAGAGTATCTTGACTTGAAAATAGTAGACAGTAGATGGAGTCAAGCCATGGTGAGAAGCAATGTTATTAGTTTTCTGGCCTCTCTCTTGTCTGTGAATAATACCTAGCTTCACTTCGAGAATAAGACACTTCCTGGTCTTTTTAGGAACGTTAGGCCACATTGCAGGGTGTTTTGGTGGTAAGTTGAACTAAGGAAGATGAGCTGCTGGTGGCGCTGTTATGTTTTGACTGGGCAGTGAGTGGTGCGTGTGATCTTGATCTTGATGCTACAGGTGACACAGAATTTCTTCTGAGTCAGGCCTTTGTATCGGCAGAGCCTGTGTTGTCCACGAGAGGCTTGATTTTGATCTTTATTCTACAGGTGTCTCAGGATTTCTCCTGAGGCAGGCCTTAGTACCAGCAGCTCCTGATGTATTCAAAAGCCTGTCAGCTTGCATGATACAGTGGGGCTTTCAAATTTGGAAAAAAATTAGCTGGATAAAACTTCGTTAAAGCGAGTTTGGTGTTCGTTAAACGAGCAGATGGTATTAAAATGAAACCTTCATTATAGCGAAATTTCGTTGTGTGAACCTTCGTTAAATGGGGGTTGCTTGTATATATATATATATATATATATATATATATATATATATATATATATATATATATATATATATATATATATATATATATATCTACAGGTTGAACCTCCCAAATCCGGCAACCACCGGTCCCTAGACTTGCCGGACCATGGAAAATTCCGAACTATAGGTGGTCCCCAAAACACCCTCTATATACTTACCCCGCATTTTACAAGTGTAGCTGTAACATTGTTTTGATATATGATAAATGTACATGAAAATATACATGCAGAAGTATATAGAAAAACACGTAAATTAATTTCAACATGGAAAATTTTTGCCTGCGCCATTATCATCTCGCCAGACACAGGGACATTACCAGCGCGCCGAAGCTTTAACCACTGTATGAGAGCACTTTCTAAATCACTGCTTTTACCCTCCTTAAGTGTTCTACGAACCTCCATGTTCTTCTTGTTCTCACACTCACTGTAAAACTTGAGAAGTTGATTTGTCTGCTTTTTTTGTATCATAGACAGTTGATGAGCCAATGTTGTACTGTTGGCATAGGCTCCGCACTGAAACACCTTTATCTAGCTTCCTCAATAGGTCCACTTTCTGTTGCACTGATATTGTCATATGTTTGCACTTTTTCTTTGGTTCACACAAAACACTATCACTTCCTGGTCACTTGGAAGCCATGTTTAGGGGTACATATTACAGAAAAAAAATGTTTATGCACCTGGGAGGTGGTGCTTGCAATGAGTGGCAGCGTGGTACTGATCCAAATGTGACCCAGAATGCCTGGGCTCCAAAACACAGTACAGCCGGCAAATTACTCCGGCCAATTCAAAAATTCCGGCAAACAAAAATTTTGCCAGATTACAGGTGTTGCCTGATGAAAGAATTCCAGATCAAGGAGGTTCAACCTGTATATATATATATATATATATATATATATATATATATATATATATATATATATATATATATATATATATATATCCAGTGTTCCCTCGCTATTTCGCGGTTCGACTTTCGCGGCTTCACTGTTTCGCTTTTTTTATACATACTCATAGATACGTTCTGCAGTGTTTTCGCTATTTCACCGGGTCTGTGGCGTCACTTGTTAATGCTGTAAGTACAGTAATTCCGTAAGTTGGTGTGTAATAACGACGAGAATGTACGTAAAGCACAGTGTGTACATGTATTGTTCGTATACATATGCAGCCTCACCCAACATCTTCCCTTGTCGTATCCAAGGCCCATAGAATAGAAGGTCAACCTTATGTGCAGCTCTAAGGAGATGAACCTGCTGACGTCATAGTGACGTCAGCAGGTTCACCAACAGGGGAGCTTCCTCCCAGGACATGTCTTTTTCGCATGGAAACCTCACGCTCTCCCTCTGTACGCTGAGCAAATCATACTTACCTGGCACAGGAGACAAGTTTTGTGAAGTCTTTTCTGCCTCCTATTATTGCCTCACACCCTCTGCTTGCCAGCAAGTGTCTCTCTCTCTCTCTCTCTCTCTCTCTCTCTCTCTCTCTCTCTCTCTCTCTCTCTCTCTCTCTCTCTCTCTCTCTCTCTCTCTCTCTCTCTCTCTCTCTCTCTCTCTCTCTCTCTCTCTCTCTCTCTCTCTCTTTTGACCATTGTATCATTATCATATTTAATGATCTCAATACTCTTGTTGTTGTTAATTATTGTTATTATTATTATTATTATTATTATTATTATTATTATTATTATTATTACTATTATTAAACTTCTGCTCTTATTATTATTAATATTAATATAGTGTTGCTGTCTTATTATTATTATTATTATTATTATTATTATTATTATTATTATTAATTGTATTAATTTTTACATTACATATATAACTGAGGTAATTTATATCTACACATAGTAATTGAATGGGGACTTCTCAATAACTAGACATCAGAAATTTACTTCTCAATAACTAAACATTAGAAATTTACTAATGTCAAGGTGCAAAATTACCAGGAAAAAAAAAATAATGTTTTCATTTATCACATACTACATACTATATATTACTGATAATTAAAATAGTCACGCACTGCACAACTCGGCATTGTGACCGATGTTGGCGCGAAACAGAGAGAGAATGGGGGAGAGAGCAGCATGTGAATACCTACCAGGCAGTTTGCTAACTGAACCAACATCTCTGCTCTGACTACTTGTGAACCCGCTGATGCCACGGATGAGCATATTAGACCCATTTTGAATGCCTCGTAGGTCGACCTTCTATTCCATGGGCCTTGGTTGTATCTTGCCAGTCTCGTCCATGCTGTTGACTGTCTCCCATACTGTATCTTAGTGTTGTGTTCGCGACAACTTTTTTTGTTTAAGTAGTGATTCGTTAAGCCCTTACAATGCCGCCTAAGCCCTGTGCCCCTGCGAAACCTTCCTCTAGTGAACCCAAGAGGAAGAGGAAGATGATAACCATCAGTGAAAATGTGAAATTTTTGCATAAGATCAAAGAGGGCAAATGAGTGTTACGTATCATGTGAGAGAGAGAGAGAGAGATATTGATTGATTGATTGATTTATTGACAAACTCATACACAAAATTGATATTTTACACTTGTAACTTACAAATATTTGTCCTAATTTTTTTTTTTTTTTTTTCTACCAGTTATATTTCATAAACAAACTCTCTTGAATATTATCACGGTCCTTATTCATATAAATGTAGCACTTCATGTATATATTCACATAAGTTGCGTTCCTTTCCACCAGAGCCTATTAAGTTATAAAAACTGGAAAGATCTAACATATCATACTTCTGTCTCAATTGTCCAGAAAGTGTACAATGCAACAACACATGTGCTTCACTTTCAATGACATTGTCTGGACATGAACACAGTCTGAGTTCTTTTGGTATTGCATTCCTTCTCCCAGTTTCAATTTTTAGATTATGTGACATGAAACTCAATCTACTGAAGGATTGGCGTTTATAATCAGGGATAAAATCCTTACAAGTATAAACTGAATGGACCAAAAGGTCTGGGTTAAGTTCTGTTCTATATGACACATATTTTGAGGCCGTGAAGGGTTTCTCCTGAATCCGCTGAGCTATCTGGATGAGTGGTCTTACATCTGCATTATACCGCAGAGAGAGAGAGAGAGAGAGAGAGAGAGAGAGAGAGAGAGATTAAATGTATACTTACTGTATAAGGTTTTATAATTAAATAGATTTAAGTAAAATACTGTATATGTAAAGTATAAATACTGTTAACATATTTTAAACATTTTGGTACCCACATACACATACATCAAAATTCCTAGGAGCGGGTGGCAAATCCTACTTCTCAGTTTTTCACCTTTCACGATAAACGAGGGATCACTGTATTTGTACCATGGATTTTTACGCTCCATACTAGAGGCCGTGCTCTCACAATGATATATACCTCTTCTCTCTGCAAAAGTCCAATGGACACTGGTGTGGTCAGGTAATGAAGGTTACGCCTTTCGGGCGAGTGTGCTGAGTTGCCAAACGCGGTTAACGTGTTAAGTTGAGATTATAGCATCATTCGAATTAGCAAGAAAATACATTTTATTATGAAGTTTTGGTTAGAAACCATATATCTTAATTTGACAAAAAAAAATTCACTCTAGAAGAAAACAGTGTGTTCCGTCCTGCTCAAGGCAACGGAAAGAATTGACAGAACAGTAAAAAACCAACGGAAATCATTGAAGACGACGGAAAAAGTGCTAATGTGACGCTGCTTTAAGTTCTGCCATCTAGCAATATCGAGGAATCGCTCACGCAGTAGGTTTGACTATGCTTCGGGGCAGCTCCAGATAGTAGCAGTTGTAAGATTAAACGAATACTTACCAAGTATGGTGTTTGATCATAATTTCACGAACATTTTAACTGCGTCACTGAGGTATTACATGAGACGATTGCCATCCATTCTCCACGTCAGCCTTTAGAGAGTAGGTTTGAGGAAGCAGCCAAACAAAAAACCAAGATATAGCATCCTATTGGGTCGGGCGGGCAGGGCATGTAGTACCTCAGTGACGCAATTAAAATGTTCGTGAAATTATGATCAAACATCATACTTGGTAAGTATTCATTTAATCTTACAATTTCACCTCACGACATTTTAACTGACGTCACCACGGTACTCCATGAGAGCTTTAGAGTGATTTCTCAAACCACAAGCAAAAACCATAAGCCCTAAAGAAATCAAAGCCTGAATCAGGCTACAAAGGAACAAGCAAAAAATAGAATCCATGATACCAACCAAAAAAATTTATTTGTCTGAACTGCCCAAGAGTAGAGGCAGAAAGGGTAAGGCAAAACAGTCACAAAACAGGAGACATGTACACATAACCAAAGGACTGGAAGAAAACAAATTTGTGACACAAAAACACAGAGGCCCTATCCTGGGAATAATTACACAATACAGAAGAAGTATGACAAAAACCTATTATACATAAAGTCAGCCCAAACAAAACATGACAAATAAACCCAGAGACATGTGACAAAAAATTCAATGCATAGTGAAAAAACCCAGAATCCAAGAACAAAAGACCACACAGGGTCCACCAGCAAATACATATTAAAAAGTAAACCAAGAACCAGAAGGCACAATCACGTGTAGACACACAAGCACATAAGAAATGGAAGTTATGAAAGAACTGCACTTGCAAAAAGGTTGGATTGTCTCGGTAGAATTTCACAAAAGTGGACTCCCTAGCCCATCCCACAGCAGAAACAATAATGGCCAGAGGAAGCTTAAGGGTGGCTTTGCTGGACGAGGCAGACCTCGTGGAATGAGGGGAAAAAAATAGATAGATCAACACCTGCAGCTCGAATAATATCTTGCGTCCAACAGCTCAAGGTGCCCTGGGAAGCTAATCTTGTAGGTGGTTTAGTAGTAATGAAGAACCTAGTGATCAATCCCCATGAAGACTTGGTTCTCTCTAGGTAGTCAGTAATGGCTGTGTAAACACAAATGGAAATATCTGGGGTGTAAGCATCAAAATTTATCTCAGACAAATGATCACCTGGCCTTGAAGTCTTCAAGTGACACGGGAGGCAGAAACATACATATTCCTAATGTCAAGGAGGTGTAAAGCTTCGCCACGTTGGCCAGATGTCAGTAGCATTATGATTACCAGCTTCCTGGACAATTGAATAGGAGATAAAGCATTGTTGGGACCTAGCTTCTGTAAATGCCTGAAAATTAAATCCGGATCCCAGGTGGTACGACACCGTGACAAAGAAGGTCTCTCCAGGAAAACTCCTTTCAAAAACCTGCTGACTAGCGGATGCTGTTCTGCAGGCTGACCTTGGACCGAGGCGATGGCAGAAACAGCAGACTGAATGCTATTCATGGAACTATAACTGCGCCCTTGTCCCTTCCGAAATTACTCAAGTCATAAAAAACACCAGGTTCGCAACGGCCACAGAAAAGAAATAAAGCAATCTGAGGTAACTTAAAGTAGGCCGAGCTCGAAGGAGCACAGAGGAAAACAACCATGGTCGTGATAAGAAACCAGAACATGATCCAAGCAACTTTCCATCATGGTTTCCAGGATCCGAGGGCTACATAAACATATGTGCAATGATCCGAGGATCATGCCTTCACCAAAGTGCGCAAATAAAAAAGGGGTGAAACCTACCAGGTGAAACTCTGAGGAGAATGCTGGTGAGAACAGCACCACGTAGAGCAGGAAGCTGCTGAGAGCAGTGTGCTGGGCGGGGTGTGGAAGCGAACTGTCATGGGGAATGGATGGCAATCGTCTCATGGAGTACCGTGGTTAAGTCAATTAAAATGTCGTGAGGTGAAATTCCGGATAATGGCGAATACTGTATAAGAAATAAATAGAAATTTTTTTTATTTACCTTTCAGTCACCATGTATTCTATCAGATGATGTCCTTCCTGAGGCTAAGTGACAGTAGGGCTTTTAACCTTTACTCATCTTCCACCGAGTGGGCAGACAAGGACAAGATGTCGTCGTCTGCACTGTCGGAAGCAGATGTAGAAGGGCCAGCTGTAGCAGGTTCGGCACATTTCAATGGTTTAAAGAAAGAGGATATTGAGGAAGGGCCAGCTGTGGCAGGATCGGCAGGTGTGATAGGGACAGCATGTCTAACTGGCTTGAAGAAAGTAGATGGAGGACTGTTTAGTTTTTCTTGTTTTTTCATCATAGATTTTTTGATAAATCTTGACACTTTTCTCTACGTCATGAGCCACTTTGCTACTCCTGGCAGGATTTGGGTCACGTTTCTTCAAGGTTTGGAGAGCTTTTTCAATACCACCAAGACATTCTCTAAGAGTTTTGATGTCCAGGCCATGCACAGGTTCTTCTTCCTCTTCTCCCTCTTTTGCGTCCTGTGATGCCTTGTCTAGCTCTATAAGTTCATCATTTGAAAGAAATTCAGCTTGGCTCTCCAAAAGATCTCGAATATCATCATCATCATCAACTTCATCGAAGCCAGCCCTATGGCACAGATTTACTATGTCGTTTCTGATTGCACCGATGTCGTCTTCAGCGAAGCCTGGAAAGTCATGCACGCATTCTGACCATACTTTATTCCACACCAAGTTCATGGTAGACGTCTTCACTTCGTCCCAAGATGACTTGATGTTATCTAAGGCGTGCTTAATGTTATATGACTTCCACCATTCACTGGTAATGGGCTTGTCAGGCCCATCCGTGCCCTTTATCAGTTGCTGCATGGTTCGCCGCTGGCTTTTAGTGTTTGCCATGATTATTATTAATATATTTGTGCTCACAATAGACCCTTTAGTATTCCATTTATTCATCTAATTAGTAATGCATGTAAATAATATGTAATGCAGTTGAAAAAAAAGTGGGGGGAGGGGGGAGAGATAATAGGCTCCAAGGGTGGTCAAGTTAAAGTCAGTACTGTGAGTGGCACGCCAAGTTCATGGTAGACGTCTTCACTTCGTCCAAAGATGACTTGATGATATCTAAGGCGTGCTTGATGTTATACGACTTCCACCAATCACTGATAGTGGGCTTGCCAGGCCCATCTGTGCCCTTTATCAGTTGCTGCATGGTTCGCCGGTGATAGTAGGCTTGTAGTGTTTGCCATGATTATTATGGATATATTTGTGCTTACAATAGACCCTTTAATATTCCATTTATTCATTTAATTAGTAATGCATGTAAGTAATATGTAATGCAGTTAAAGAAAAGGGGGAAGGGGAAGAGATAATAGGCTCCAAGGGTGGTCAAGTTAAAAGGGGAAATTCGTTAATTTGGTCAAAAAAATTGAAAAATTGGAAACTTGGTACTTGGGTTCGTCTCTGGAGAGGGAAGCCATGGCCGAAGTTGCCAGGCGCATAATGCACTGCTTACCTGGTAATGGCGGGTTTAAAGGGCCGGCTCTTTAAATACCCAAGCGCGCACACGCCCCTTTTTCTTCTAGTCTTTGTTTTGCTTGTATTTATTTCCTTTTTTGAGCTGTTTTATTTATTTTTTTTTTGCGTGATGTACTTGTACGATAGTTTAGGATCAGGCAGTGAGGGTGAGGAAGATGCTAAATCCTCAGTACCAATTGATACAGCCTTAGGAAGTGCGCGTGCCTGCAGCCTACCTGTTGATTGTACTTTACACGTGTTGAGTCCCCAAATTGTGACAATGCCACGTGTAAGTGGTAAAAGAAAGACTCAGGTTTTCATACTAGATATATATAACCTATCAGTGATATGTTATATATTCTAATATGATAATAACAGGGGACCAGGAGCCTGTAAGGCTGACAGGCAAGTGAGAGCTCACCATTCAGAGAGGCTATATAGACGACATTCCCATGATGTAACATGGCCTGAAACTATCTAAACAGCCACTACCAGCCTCCAAGCAGTTGTCAAGGGATTATGTAAGTACATATCTGAGTTTGGTACATATTGGAGTGAGTTATGTGGGGGTTTTGAAGATGTTCACAGAAAAATGCATTTTTCTCGACTTTCAGTTTTTCAGCATATATTGTTGAATAACTTTTTCAGTAATTGGTCAATTTCAAATATTTTGCAGCAAAATGATCAACAACCTCATCTTAACAAATGCCAGCATGATAATGCATGAACTCACTCAAATAAATTTACAACAGGCTTATAAACTCAAATTTTTATGAAAAAAAGGTAACAATTTGGCGTGTAATGAAATTTTTATAACATAGGTTATGTGTATGCCGATGCTAACATTTACTTGATGTTATGTATATTATATGTGGTTAAGAGGAAATTGCCACACTGTTATTAGTTTTGATTTTATAATGGTATTTTGAATTATTTTCTTATCGCCGAAAAAATATTTATTGCAAAAAAACTACGCCACATTTCTGTACCAAATTAACACTGAAGATGTACACCATAAACGTACACCTTGTGTATAAATATTATTGAATTCAGTGAAAAAATAGCAATGGGAGAGCCAAAAAACCGATATTGATATCGAGTCATCGAATTACCACCTTAAGTCAGTACTGTGAGTGGCGGGGAGCTGTGACGTGGATGACATCATCACCCCTGGTCCCCCGCACTGGGCCCTCTCAGGTGACATGAGCATGTACCGTATCTGTGAATTTTTCTTACCATATATCGAATCGAGGGTAGTAATTTCCAAATACTGTGCAGGTGGACCTTGATTTACGAAGGCTTGATTTGCGAAAATTTGAAGTTATGAATAAAATTATTTTTTCCTTTGGCTCGATTTATAAATATAAAATTCGAACTTACGAATAAAAACATTTTGTAGCTTTTTCAAATTTTCAGTGACTTTTATTATCAACCGCCACTGCTACCCACAACAGGACTGTGGGTGGATGACATGTGCGGCCAGGATGACTCACCCATGACTAACAAAGCCATTCAGGAAAAGGCTCTCTCATTATATGAAGACTTGCTTGTGAAGGATACTGAAACTGCAGGACCCAGTGGTAGTATTTCTCATCCACCATTTAATGTCAGTAAAGTGTGGTTGAACAATTTTAAACAACGCTTCAACCTTCACAGCGTCAAGCAGACGGGAGATTATCTTCCTGTGTTTCTTGACATCGTAGCAGAAGGGGGATACACTGCCCAACAAGTGTTCAATGTGGATGAAACAGGACTATATTGGAAGCGGATGCCTACGAAAACAGTGATCTCTAGGAATGAAAAGAAGGCTCCTGGTCACAAAGCGTCCAAAGATGGTGTGTCCTTGCTTTTCAGTGGCAATGCTGCGGGTGACTTTAAGTTGAAGCCTGTATTAATTCACCACTCTGAAAACCCTAGAGTTCTTAAAGGGCATGCCAAAGCGAGTTTGCCTGTGATTTTTCGGTCTAGTAGGAAAGGTTGGATGAACAGTCACACATTTCAAGGCTGATTCACTGATCATTTTTGTCCAGTCATGGAAAGGTACTGCCATCAAAAAAACTTGGCACATAAAGCACTACTATTGGTAGATAATGCTCCTTGCCATCCCACAAACCTCTCAGACCTGTCAGAGAACGTTCGTATGGAGTTCTTACCGAAAAACACCACGGCTTTACTTCAGCCGATGGATCAAGGAATAATCGCCACATTTAAGGCTTATTATTTGAGGCGCACATTAAAAAAAGATGATTGAAGCTGTGGACACTGATAAAAGTCTCTCCATTACACAATGTTGGAAGCAGTTTAATATCAAGGATGGGATTGACATCATTGGAGAGTCATGGAATGAAGTAAAAGAATCAACGATGAATGCAGTGTGGAAGAAAATATGGCCCGAGTGTGTCCACAACTTCAATGGTTCCCTTAGGTGCGTCCTGTGGTTACAGAGGTTGTCAATCTTGCCCATAAAGCAGGGATGGAAGAAGTTGATGAAGAAAATGTCAGTGAACTATTAACCTCACATGAACAAGAACTTACCAATGAAGAACTCATTGCCATAGAACAGGAACGAGCAGTAGAGGAGGAAGCAGCAGCAGCAGAGGAGGAAGACGCCACTCGACAGCACCATCTCACTCGTAAGATTTTAGCTGAGGCTTTCATCAAAATAGAAAGTGGCATGCAAAAAATCGTGAAAGAAGTTTAAAGTTAGAACGCAACATTAAATATGCCCTTGCTGCCTACAAACAGCTGTATCAGGAGAAAGTGCATCAAGCAAGACAAACAAGACTGACATCTTTCTTCAGTGTTACTTCTGCTCCGGCAGACGCCTCAACCTCTGCTGCTACATCAGCCTCACCCACTGCTGCTACAGCTGATAACTTTCCAGACTTATCAGGAGCCACCCTCCCTTCAGCTCTCCAAGATGATGATAATGATGCAGATTCCCCACAAGCCTACTCCATGTCAACACCACCGTCAACCCAGTAACCCCTCACAACCACGCAGTTACCCTGCCATCTCCAGTCTTTCAGCTTTTTATATTTTGTAAGTACAGTAGAGCCTCAACTTTCGCGCCTAATTGGTGCCAAAATATCGGCGCAAAAGTGAAAACCGCGAAAGAGGGGGCATTGACCTTATGGAAAAAATAATAATTGGTTCTGAAGCTATCCATAAAATACTTATATCTCCATATAAATCTGACAAACAAGTACATTCTATTATGAAATACAATTGTACATAAAATAAAAATACCTTACACTGTATGAATGTAGTAATACTTACCAAATATACAAGTATGAGGTGCTTGATGTATGGTTATGGTGGCCACCCTACTGGGGCCCACTGCTGCTGCTGCTGCTGCCGCCGCTGCCGCCGCCGACACTGTCTCCGCCATTCTGCATTTCTTCCTCTTCCAGTCTCTGACGTAACAATTCCACTCTGTGTTGCCTTTCCACATTTGCCATTTGTTCTCGAATAAATCCAGAGAAATCTTCGTCCATGTCGAGCTCAGCATCTTCCGTTGGTTCTGCTCCCTCACCAGCTTCCAAAAGACCCTCTACCACTTCCCTTGGCCTTTGGAGGTAGCGGATGATTAATGCCTGTTGCCCTTCATAAACTTTTTTATTAAAAAGTTCCCCAAAGGTATCAGTGATGGTTTTTAAGCTAGCCAAGATTTTCTGTTTGTGTTCAAAGGCTAAGGGCTCTATCTGTTCAGTCAAGGACTCAAAGTTAAGTAACAATGATGACAGTACAGCGGTTGATGGTGAACGATCTTGCTGAAATTGTTGTTGTTGTTCAGGTTGCTCGATGTGGTCCCCTTCCATGTTGTCCTCCTCCAGCAGGTCTTCAATATTATTTTCTTGGTTGTAGTCAACTAACTCCAGCATTTCCTCCCTTGTAACATCGACAAACCCTGGGCCGTCTCTGCCAACAACTGCTCGGTCTGCTGCCTGTCTCCCTGGGCAGCGATCATCTGTGGGAGTAGCGGTTTTTATGCATGTTATAGGGTGGCGATTGTGATAGTTTCCCAAGCATTAACAAAAGCCTGAACTACCAGCCGGATGTTAAACTGGCGCCAGAATTGTTTTACTGTGACTGTGTCAGATGATGTAGAGGTGCTAGCAAGGTCATCACAGTCATTTTAGCGGTCTGAGGACGATGATGAAGTTGCATGATCATCTGTTTCAAGGTCCTGAAGTTCCTGAAGCTCCTGAAGTTCCGCCTGGCTGTCTGTTGCCTTTCTCATTCTCCCGTGCACGTCTTGATAAAATAGTAATTTAGTGTTGGCAATTACTTCCTGGTCCATGGGCTGAATCCTTGATGTTGTATTTGGGGGCATAGAAACTACTTGTACCGATGGATGGCGGCCTACAAGGAAACGTGCATGCCCTGGTGCATTATCCATGAACAACAACACACGGAAATCCAAATTGTTAGCCTGGCAGTGCGCTTTTGCCTCCGGCACGAAACAGTTATCAAACCAGTCCAGTGATAAAGCAGAGGTCATGTACCCCTTGGCATTTGATCTCCATATGTAGCCCTTAAGTTTGTCCATGTTTGCATTTTTGTAGGGGCAAGGGCACTTAGAGTGATACAGAATTAGGGGTTTCATTCTGTGTTCCATCGGCATTAGCAGTTAGCAATGCAGTAAATCGGTCTTTGGCCATTTTTACTCCACGAGCTTGCTTTTCAGAGACAGAAATAATCGTGGACTTTGGTGATCTTTTCCAGTATACGCCAGTTTCATCAGCGTTATATATTTGCGCCAAGGAATAGTTGCCATCTTTTATCAGTTGTTGGGCTACTGCAGGGAAGCTAGAGGCGGCAGATTCGTCTGCAGACTGGGCCTCACCCTGATAAACCGCATATTTCACCTTCACCTTATTCTTAAAACGATGAAGCCAACCACGGGATGCAGTGAAGGGTGGGGGGTTTTTAAGATTCATTTTCTTGATTACAGCATTGTACAGAACACAGGCTTGGTTCTGAATCTGGGGCCCAGTTACGCTAGCACCTTTATCATTTCGTCGATTTATCAACCTCAATAGATAATGTTCTAAAATTATCATCACTTTGTTATATATAATCAGTAACAGTTTTCACGCTTCTCTCACCCCCAGAATGGTTCCCCACACCACTACGGGTAAAATATTTCTTTGCTAGAGCCAGATTTTTCTTGATTTCACTATTCTGCTTCCTCATACTACGCACTGTAGATTTGGGGACATTGTACATACGACAAATCTCCACGTTTCTAGCACCTTGGTCAATCTGCTGCATTATTTTAGTTTTCATTTCATTATCATACTGCCGCTTTTTCACACCAACTCTGTACTCACGCCTCTTAACTTTCCCTCCTAATTTTGAAGGTCCCGGGCTCTTGCTTTCTTTGCTAGTATCACTAGGGGCGCCCCCCGTACCACCAGGCGCACATGTGGCCATAGTTCGTGAGAATTCGCCTCTGTAGCAGGTAACCAGAAGAGTCAAGGCAGCACGACCATAAAAACAGGTATGAACACAATGGCAGGAAGTGGTAGACTGTGACGAAAACACCGTGACGTCATCCAAGATGGCGGAAAACAGTTGCCGCTCAGCTTGCGGGTAGAGCGGGAAGTTTAAATATCATCGGACACAAGATATCGCGAAACAGAGAATCACGAAAGTGGTTGTCGCAAAAGTTGGGGCTCTACTGTACTAGCATTATATTTATGTACTGTATGTATTTGCATTATCTATTATTATACAAATTAATGTTTTTAATATGTCATAAGTACATTTTGTACAGTGTATCTTTTTTGCGTTATGTGACATTCTAGGGACGTGAGCAGGAACATATCTCGCCTTATATAATGTAAGTCTATGGAGAAAAAAGGCTTGATTTATGAATTTTTGATTTATGAACGGTTTTCCAGGAACGTAACTCATTCGTAAATCAAGGTCTACCAGTAACTGTGAATTTACCATATAAAGAACTACCGTTTAACGAGGACTTACTATATATATATATATATATATATATATATATATATATATATATATATATATATATATATATATATATATATATATATATATATATATATATATATATATATATATATATATATATATATATATATATATATATATATATATATATATATATATATATATATATATATATATATATATATATATATATATATATATATATATATATATATATATATATATATATATATATATATATATATATATATGTGTGTGTGTGTGTGTGTGTGTCTACAAGTAACTTGACTCATGCGATAGGTGTGTTCCAAAAGGCATCGCATATATCAAAATTCATGTAAAACAAACATGTAATTCCCGTAAGAAACAATAGATAATAATTGGGGATGCGGGATGTGGTCCAAAAAAATTCATATAAAATTCTCTATTTATTTGGCTAAATTAACATGTTTTTATTATTTACTATTCTAAATACTAGAAGTGTATTTAATGTAAAGGGAAAAGCAAAAAATAATAAGAGAAACCAAAATGTAATAAAAGAAAACAGCAAAACAAAGAGTATGTAAACACTCACTGTGTCACTGCCTTCACCACTCACACCACAGTCAATCACCATCTTCCTCTGAGCTTTTCCACATTATCAAAAATCCACTTATCAAAAATAACCCCACAGTATAAAAGTAAACACTAGTACAAAATAAGTGCAGGATGCCAATAGAGACGAATTATACAAAGGAGCCCGATTAAATAACAGAAAGGCTGATATTGAGAACCTCAAGAACTATTTTAAAAACCTTAACTGGGAGGAGATGGAAAACTCAGAGAGGGTGCAAGAGAAATGTACCTTATTTTTGGAAATATACAAAACAGGAGTCAGGGAATATGTCCCAAAATATAGACCTAAAGAAGAAGGAAAGATAGATTAGTTTAATGAAAGTTGTGCTAGGGCAAAGGAGAAAAGAGATGGAGCATGGAAAAGGTGGAGGAGAAATAGAAATCCAGAAAATAAGGAAAACTTCAAAGCAGCGAGAAATGAATATGCTAAGGTGAAGTAGGAAGAAGAAAGGAACTATGAAGAGGACATTGTCAAAAATGTAAGGAGCAACCAAAATTGTTCTACAGATTCACAAATGGAAAATTAAGCCAAAAAGAAACAACAGAAATGTTAAAAGGAAAGAACGGGATGGTGAAAGACCCAAAAAGTATGGCAGAACTGTTAAAAAGTAAATTTCAGGAGGTCTTTACTAAGGAATCCAAATTTGAAAGACCACAAGGTAATAGAGAGACTGTTCATATGAAAGAGATTAAAGTAACCAAGCTTGAAATAAAAGAGTTGATGACGGAATTAGATGAAGAGAAGGCAATGGGACCGGATGAATTCTCAGGCAGAATATTAAAAGAATGTAGGGAAGAACTAGCAAGTCCTATATACATCATAAAATGCTCAATAGAAAATGGAACAGTACCAGTAGAAGGGAAAAGAGCTGCGGTGGTTCCTTTATATAAGAAAGGAAGGAAGGAAGATCCTTTAAATTACAGACCAGTATCACTAACTAGTATGATATGCAAGATGTGTGAAAAAGTAATAAAGAAACAATGGATCGAGTTTTTTGAAGACAACAGATTATTACCAAATAGCCAATTTGGTTTTAGAAAAAGTTCGGTCGTGTGTAACAAATTTACTGAGTTTCTACTCTAGAATAGTTGATAGAGTACAAGAGAAAGGGATGGATTGACTGTATTTATTTGGATTTAAAAAAGGCATTTGATAAAGTGCCACATGAAAGATTACTGTGGAAGTTAGAGGAAAAGGGTGGCTTAAAATAAAAGGAAGCACATTGAGATGGATGGAAAATTATTTGAGGGGGAGAGAAATGAGGACGGTAGTTAAAGATATGAAGTCCAAGTGGAGAGCAGTAGAAAGCGAAATGCCACAGGGGTCAGTATTGGCACCAATACTTTTTCTCGTGTATATAAACGACATGCTAGAGCAGGTGTTCCCAACGTTTTGGCACTCGCGACCCCTTACCTAAAAGTTTGGAAGCCATGCGACCCCTTACTTAGGGCTTACTATCAACAGCATATTTTTCCTTTTATTTTCTTTGAAGGAGAGGGAAAGAAACATCTGAAAACATTTAAGAATCCTGTAATTATTCATTAGCTAATTCAATCACATTGGGACAACCAGAATTAACAGAAAGAACATATATTCCTAAAAATAACATAAACATAGATTTGAACAACTATTAAACCCAGGTAGTGTGATACTTGATGTTGCATTTCAGCAGCAAGCTGTGAAATTCGTGGTCGGGCGTTTGTTAGAGCCAGTCTCATGTCATCTCCAACATCCAATCTGTTCCTATTCTTTGTTTTTATATAAACAAGAGTGGAAAATCCTGCCTCACACAAATAGCTAGAAGCAAATGGATCAAGGACACGTAAAGCTGTCATGCTGATTTTGGAGTATGATTGATACATAGCGCACCAGAACTGAGTCATGGATTTCTCCTTGAAGAGATCACAAGCTGAAGAGTTGTTACTTAGATCCAGAAATTCATCTTGGATATCAAGTTCCATACAAAATGGATTCCTTACCAGGGCCTCATGTTCCTGTGATAGCTCAGGGAAGCAATGCTCGACTTCCTTTTCTAGAGACTGAAGATGTTCGATAATCTCATCCTTGAGGAACTGATTGAATTCATTCTGAGACTCGTCCATCACTCCACAAAGTTTTTCAAACATAGCGATATTTCCAAGACTGGTTTTCTGACGCTAGTTCTGCAGTTTGGAAACAAAGGCTCGAAGACTGTCTTGAAAAAGAAGAACATGTGTTTCCCTTCCTTGAAGCTTCATATTGAGCTTGTTCAGCTGGTCAAAAGTTTCTGCCAGGTACGCAACCCTTTCATTCCAGGCTTCATCTTCGAAGTGAACTAGAAGATTTTTTCTCTCTTGAATTTCCAAAAAAAAGCTTTATTTCATCTTTCATTTCAAAGACATGATTAACAACGTTTCCTTTCGACAAGCAATGTACTGCTGTGTAGAAAAGAAGGACTTCGTGGGCTGCATTCATGTCTTTGCATAGTTCTTTAAATAGGCGAGTGTTGAGTGCTTGAGTCTTCACGTAATTTACAATTTTGATTACAGATTTAAGTACTTCCATCAGAGAGGTAGGAAGAGTCCTACTGGCGAGAGCATATCAGTGAGTCATGCAGTGGATGTCCTTTGCTTGAAGTGCTAGCTTCTTAACTCTCAAGTGGAATCCTGATTTCGATCCCAGCATAGCCGGTGCCCCATCAGTACAAACCCCACATACATTTTTCCATTGAAGATCTTCTTTGAAAAAAGTTGAAACTTTTTCCATAACATCATCAGCTTTTGTTGTGGTTTCAAGTGCACTGCAGAATAAAAATTTGTCTTTAATGTCACCTGAATTAATGTATCTCACAAAGACAAGCAACTGAGAACATGAACTTACATCTGTTGACTCGTCGAGCTGAAAGGAGAACAAAGGGGAACTCTTGATTTCAGTCAAAACCTGTTCCTTCACATCTATTGACATTTTAGAGATGCGCCTCTGTATAGTATTATTTGACAGGGCTACTTGCTGCATCTTCTTTGCACTGGCTTCTCCAAGAATAAGATCTGCTTTCATCATGCAGGGTTTAAGAAGTGTTTCTCCAATCGTGTGAGGCTTTTTTTGGTTAGCAATTTTGAGTGCAATTTCAAATGAGACTACGCCCAGCACTTTGCTGCTGAAATGACCCACTTCTGTCGAGTCTTTGGCTTTTAAGACACTGTTCATGCCATTTGAAGAAATCCAAATCCTTCTTTGCGTATTCTGGATGTTTCGTCTCGAGATGACACTTGAGTTTTGATGGTTTCATTGACTCTCCACTCAGGACAGCATGGCACAAAACACACTGTGGTTTCTCGATGTCGTCACTGACAAGCAGAGTGGTGAAGCCAAGGTTGAGGTAGCATTCTGAGCATTTGCACCGTTTAGCCATGGATTCAAATCTGAATATTAGGAATATATTCAATTGAAAAACATACAAAATAACTTAAATAAAATCAAGTTTCCAATCAAAATGTCATATCATAACAGAATGCTTGCCAGACACAACTCACCTCTACTGCTTGCTAAAATGAAATAAAAGTTTTGAATAAGGCACGCTTTGGCCGCTGCAGAACACTGATTACTTGTGGTGGGTGCAGGAAGAGTAATGAATATGATGGGATAAGCATTGGTAGGGAGGAGAGGGAGCATGGCCAGTTGTGCCATTCTTCATCCATCAATCAGCAACTGAGAGAGTGACTCACGTGTCGACAGTGAGCACACACACACACACACACACACACACACACACACACACACACACACACACACACACACACACACACACACACACACACAGTGTTTGTGTCATATTACAGGAAGGGGACTTTAAATAATAAACAGTGGTTTAATAGAAATTGTGAAGAAGCAAAAACAAACAAAGAAAAGGCATGGAAGAAACTTAAGAAAAGCAGTGATGTATTATCAAGGGAAGGCTACAAAACAGCAAGGAATAGATATGTTGAAGTAAGGAGAACAGCACAGAAGGAATATGAACAGAGGGTGGTGGAAAACTGTGATAGTGACCCAAAAATGTTTTACAAATTCATAAATGGAAAACTAAATAAAAGGGAGGCAATAGAAAAGGTAAAAAACGGGGAAGTATATGAAGATGCTGGAGAGATAGCTGAAATTTTGAACGACAACTTTTGCAAAGTGTTTACAAAGGAAGAGCATTTTATGGGAGGAAGGCCTACGGAAATAAAGCAAATGCAGGACATCATGGTTACTAAGGAAGACGTAAGGAAAATTATAAGCAATCTGGATATTAATAAATCAATGGGGCCTGATGGCATATCTGGGAGGTTGCTAAAAGAATGTAAGGATCAATTGTTGAACCCCATATTTGATATTGTGGATACCTCCATACGAACAGGATTAGTCCCGAAAGAGTGGAAAAGAGCTGACATTGTGCCTATATATAAGAATGGTAATAGAATGGAACCGCTAAATTATAGACCAGTATCGTTGACTAGTATATTGTGCAAGGTATGTGAAGAAGTAATTAAAGCTAAGTGGAGTGAGTATCTAGAAAGTGAAAACATTCTGAGTGAAAGGCAGTTTGGTTTCAGAAAAGGAAGATCGTGTGTATCCAATTTATTATGTTTTTATTCAAGAGTGACTGACATACTGCAACATAGAGAGGGATGGGTGGATGCTATCTACCTGGACTTGAGAAAGGCCTATGATAAAGTACCACACAATAGACTGATGTGGAAACTAAAGATGACTGGAGGAGTAAATGATAAACTAGCAAAATGGATGGAAAATTACTTAATGGGAAGAGAAATGAGAACAGTGGTGAGAGGAAAGAAGTCCGAGTGGAAGAAGGTAACCAGTGGAGTTCCACAAGGGTCAATGCTGGGTTCCATCATGTTTTTGATTTATGTTAATGATATGCCAGTAGGAATTGACAGTTATATAAACATGTTTGTGGACGATACTAAAATTATGAGGAGAGTAAAGAATGTGGAAGATTGTAACAAGTTACAGGAAGATCTTAATAAAATATATGAGTGGAGTAAAGAGTGGCAGATGGAATTTAATATAGACAAGACCCATGTTATGAAAACGGGAAGAAGCAGATACAGACCAAACTGGGATTACAGACTGGGTGATGAGAAAATTAAAGAGACCAATGAGGAGAAAGACTTAGGAGTAACCGTGCAAAACACTTTGTCACCGGAAAAACACATTAACAAGATTTTTGGGAAAATATACAACGTGCTTCAAAATATTGGCCTTGCATTCCACTACCTAGATGAAGGAATGATGAAGAAGATATTATGCACCTTAATAAGACCCCAGCTAGAATATGCAGCATGTGTCTGGTCACTGCATATGAAGAAAAATGTGAAGAAGGTAGAAAGGGTACAAAGGCTGGCAACAAGTAATTATCTCCGAGGACATGGAAAAAAGCTAATAAAGGACATCTGTCTAAATGATGTGAGAAAATACAGTTTCCCGCATCGTAGCATTGATAAGTGGAATAAACTCAGCTGTCATGTCGTTGATGCGGTGTGTGTCAATCAGATGAAAGAGAGATATGACAGGAATGGACAAGGAGACAGGACACAAAGAGCTTAGCTCGGGCCCTGTAATACACAAATAGGTAAATACAAATAGGTAAATACACCGTCGCTGTCGCTGAGAGAGGACAGCTCGTCTCCGGCTGCGGACGGGAAGAAGGATAATACCTATGGTGTTACAGGGCCCGGGTAACTCTAAGTTAGTGTCCTGTTAATGTCCTACTGTCGCTTAGTGTTGAAAGTGAGGGATATGGAGAGTGATCCCTGAGAGGAGAATGTGGGTGGTGATTGTTTTGGCTGTAATCAGCTGACGATAACAAAAATGGCGTCTAGACAAGCTAGAGACTTTGAAGGTTTTATTACTACGCCAAAAGGACTGGAGAAACTAGATATGGATGCAAGAATCCAGGCACTGGAAAGTAAGTTCCTAAACATTTTGTCCATAGAAGAAAAACTGGATAGAGTTCTAGCCGAGAATGATTCGTTCAAAAAAGAGATCTATTTGTTAACGTTAGCGAATAAAGAGCTATTGAAGGAAAAAGTAGAGATGGAGAAAGAAAACCAACAACTAAGGAAACAATGTGAAGAGATGAAGGCTAAACTCATGGAAATGGAGATAAAAATATCCGAAGGGGACTTGAGAAAGGAGGAATGCCTTAATCTAATTGATACGAGGATGAAAGAAGTGAACCATGAACATCAGGAGGTACAAAGGTAGTTTAGGGAGATAGTAAAAAAGCAGGAAGAGGAAAATAAAGGGATTACGCAGAGGGAAATGGTAAAGGCACTAAAGGAAAATGAGTATGTGGTGAGAGATATTGCTGAAAAGAAAAAATGTGTGATCATAATAGGATTGCGGGAGGAAACTAACAGGAACTGGCAGGACAGGAGGGATAAGGAAAATGACAGGATTAAGTCTTTACTGAACAAGATCTCTGTGGAAGAAGAGGACCTATATGCTGAGGTAGAAGAAAGTGTGAGATTGGTAGCTTTTGAGGAAGGCAAGAATAGACCATTAAAATTGAAATTAAAGTCTCAGGTGGCAGCAGAGGCCTTGTTGAGGAGGGCTTGGAAACTTAAGGACTGAGGAAACCAAAACAATTTACATAAGAAGAAATATGTCACAAGATGAGCGAATGAAAATGAAGGAGCTTGTAACTGAAGTGAAGGAGAAGAATGATGAAAGAACAGAGGAGGAAAAGAACAAGTTTTTTTGGAGGATGAGAAATGGGAGGCTAAAGAAGTGGTGGATAAAACAGACGGAATAGGCAATACATTGAAGAATGAGACTAGGAATGGAATAAAAGTGACTTACACGAACATAGATAGATTTCTGTCTTAAGAGGCTAGAATGTATGGATTACCTAAGAAATAACGAACCGGACATAATGTGTGTAGTGGAGCCAAAGCTAATGCCCGAAATAAAGCTAGACTGGTTTGTTGTAAAACACTACAAAGTATGGAGAAATGATAGGAAAAATAAAGGAGGTGGTGGTATAATGGTTCTTACTAAGGAAGATCTGATAGTGAAGGAGGTGAACTATAGTAAGAGTAATGAGGAAGTGATAAGTATGCTTATAACAGATGGCAAGAGAGACATTAATATTATAACAGTATACATACCACCCAGAACCAGTGCTTGGGAATATGAACAGTACCAATTGGTGATTAGAAATACTCTAGACAGAATGAAACAAGAACTCATCAGAAAGGATAGAGTGATGATAGTTGGAGACTTTAATTGCAAAGAAATAGTGTGGGAAGACTATGAAGTAGTGAACGGTGGTGAGTGGGCAGAAGAATTGTTAAAGGTAGCAACAAATAACTTGATGACACAGTGGGTGAGATCACCAACAAGGTGCAGGGGACAAGATGTTGCAGCAAGGTTGGATTTGGTATTTACCAGGGGAATCTCTCTAAAGGAGGAAATTGAACATGAATGTCCCTTGGGGAAAAGCGATCATTATGTCCTAAGCTTTGAGCTGGATACGGAATTAAGCACGAATAAGATTGTGGAAAGCAGGGAGGAAAAATTAAATTATACTAGGGCAAATTATAACCATATAAGGGAGTTCTTTAATGAAATTGACTGGTCCGTGGTATACCAGGAAAGGGATATGCAATTGAAATACGATAAATTTATGGATTTGTATAACTCTGCTGTGAAAAAGTTTGTGCCATATCACAGAAAGAGGACTTTAAATAATAAACAGTGGTTTAATAGAAATTGTGAAGAAGCAAAAAAGAACAAAGAAAAGGCATGGAAGAAACTTAAGAAAAACAGTGATGTATTATCAAGGGAAGTCTACAAAACAGCAAGGAATAGATATGTTAAAGTAAGGAGAACAGCACAGAAGGAATATAAACATAGGGTGGTGGAAAACTGTGATAGTGACCCAAAAATGTTTTACAAATTCATAAATGGAAAACTAAATAAAAGGGAAGCAATAGAAAAGGTAAAAAACGGGGAAGAAGTATACAAAGATAATGGAGATATAGCTGAAATTTTGAACGACAACTTTTGCAAAGTGTTTACAAAGGAGGAGCATTTTATGGGAGGAAGGCCTACGGAAATAAAGCAAATGCAGAACATCATGGTTACTAAGGAAGATGTAAGGAAAATTATAAGCAATCTGGATATTAATAAGTCAATGGGGCCTGATGGCATATCTGGGAGGTTGCTAAATGAATGTAAGGATCAATTGTTGAACCCCGTATTTGATATTGTGGAAACCTCCATACAAACAGGATTAATCCCGAAAGAGTGGAAAAGAGCTGACATTGTGCCTATATATAAGAATGGTAGTAGAATGGAACCGCTAAATTATAGACCAGTATCGTTGACTAGTATATTGTGCAAGGTATGTGAAGAAGTAATTAAAGCTAAGTGGAGTGAGTGAAAACATTCTGAGTGAAAGGCAGTTTGGTTTCAGAAAAGGAAGATCGTGTGTATCCAATTTATTATGTTTTTATTCAAGAGTGACTGACATACTACAACATAGAGAGGGATGGATGCTATCTACCTGGACTTGAGAAAGGCCTTTGATAAAGTACCACACAATAGACTGTTGTGGAAACTAAAGATGATTGGAAGAGTAAATGATAAACTAGCAAAATGGATGGAAAATTACTTAATGGGAAGAGAAATGAGAACAGTGGTGAGAGGAAGGAAGTCCGAGTGGAAGAAGGTAACCAGTGGAGTTCCACAAGGGTCAGTGCTGGGTCCCATCATGTTTTTTATTTATGTTAATTAAAGTGAAAACATTCTGAGTGAAAGGCAGTTTGGTTTCAGAAAAGGAAGATCGTGTGTATCCAATTTATTATGTTTTTATTCAAGAATGACTGACATACTACAACATAGAGAGGGATGGGTGGATGCTATCTAGTTGGACTTGAGAAAGGCCTTTGATAAAGTACCACACAATAGACTGATGTGGAAACTAAAGATGATTGGAAGAGTAAATGATAAACTAACAAAATGGATGGAAAATTACTTAATGGGAAGAGAAATGAGAACAGTGGTGAGAGGAAGGAAGTCCGAGTGGAAGAAGGTAACCAGTGGAGTTCCACAAGGGTCAGTGCTGGGTCCCATCATGTTTTTGATTTATGTTAATAAATTGACAGTTACATGAACATGTTTGCGGACGATACTAAAATTATGAGGAGAGTAAAGAATGTGGAAGATTGTAACAAGTTACAGGAAGATCTTGATGAAATATATGAGTGGAGTAAGGAGTGGCAGATGGAATTTCATATAGACAAGACCCATGTTATGAAAATGGGAAGAAGTAAATACAGACCAAACAGGGATTACAGGCTTGGTGATGAGAAAATTAAAGAGACCAATGAGGAGAAAGACTTAGGAGTAACTGTGCAAAACACCTTGTCACCGGAGAAACACATTAACAAGATTTTTTGGAAAACATATAACATGCCTCAAAATATTGGCCTTGCATTCCACTACCTAGATGAAGGAATGATGAAGAAGATATTATGTACCTTAATAAGACCCCAGTTAGAATATGCAGCATGTGTCTGGTCACCGCATATGAAGAAAAATGTGAAGAAGGTGGAAAGGGTACAGAGGCTGGCAACAAGGATGGTACCAGGATTCAGGGAGTTAGACTATGAGGAAAGACTGAGGAAGCTGGGGCTGACCACATTAGAAGAGAGAAGAACAAGAGGAGACATGATAACTATGTATAAATTGGTGAACAAGATTGACATACTGGATAGAGAGTTGATAAAGGTGACCACAAGTAATCATCTCCGAGGACATGGAAAAAAACTAATAAAAGACATCTGTCTAAATGACGTGAGAAAATACAGTTTCCCGCATCGTAGCATTGATAAGTGGAATAAACTGAGCAGTGATGTCGTTGATGCGGTGTGTGTCAATCAGATGAAAGAGAAATATGACAGGAATGGACAAGGAGACAGGACACAGAGAGCTTAGCTCGGGCCCTGTAATACACAAATAGGTAAATACACACACACACACACACACACACACGGGACATCGTCGATGGCGGAGGTGGTCGCTGAGCTCCAGAGCAATCATCTATAATTCTACAATTACCTAAGAGTAACCAAGGTGGGAAAGGAGCTGGTAATGTTTGTCCCGTCTCCATATAGTCATGTTAACTGTTGATTAGCAAAATAATGTCCAGTGAAGGTAAATATAAACTGTAGCCTGCGTTTGAGCCATCAGCTGGTTTGTTTACGTCTGCGCAACATGGCGGCCGTGAACTCGAAAGAGGAATCAGACTTCACAGGGTTTCAAGGAATAATGGAAAAGAGCGCTTATGTGAAGAAAATTCTGGAGTTAGAAGGTAAAATTGAAAAACTGTTTGAAAAGTATGAGGGCCTGGAAACGAGTTATGACAATGTTAAGAAAGACTGTGCCGATATGAAGAAGGAAAATGCAGCACTGAAAGAGGAAGTTAAGCTAATTAAAGTGAATTGCGAAAAATGTGGAGAATCTCTAGGAAAAGTGATGGAGAAGCAGGCTGAATGGAAAAAAGTCAGGAAGTGGAAAGAAAGGAGGTAAATTACAAAGTTGCAAGTCTGGAAAAGGAAATCAAAGAGTCAGGGAGAAAACTTTGGGCCTTGCTGAAATTATAGATCAACAGATCATAGAAGAGAAGATAGCTGAGAAAGTGGTGAAGGTTATTAAGTCAAATGAGACATTGGTGAGGGAAACTGTAGACAAAAAGAGATGTGTGGTGATATTTGGTGTGGAGGAGGATAAGACACCGAGTAAAATGGAGAGAGAAAAACATAAAAAGGTGATAAATAATATCATTAATGTGGTGCAAGAGGAGGAAAAGACCTAGTACAAGAAATAGAGGACTTCCATAGAATTGGAAAGTTCACAAGAGAAGGTATGAGGCCAATAAGAATCAAACTTAAGTCACAAAAGGATGTAGATGAATTGGTGGAGAAGTCATGGAGGCTAGCCCAGCAGGAAACAACAAGGAAGATTTGGTTGAGAAGAGATCTCGGTGAAAAGGAAAGAGAAATGTTAAATGAGTTGAGAAAGGAGGCTTTGAAAAAAATGAAGAGAGGACAGAAGAGGAGAAGAAAGAGTTTTTCTGGAGAATCTTGGATATGAGACTGAGGAAGTGGTTCATAACCCAGAAAAGTACAGCAAGAAAGGACTAAAGAAACTTACATATGAGCGAAATGTAATGTATTCCAACATAAATGGAGTGATATCGGGATTTTAGAACTCAACGATTACTTGAGGGACAAGAACCCAGATATTGTGGGTCTTACTGAAACAAAACTGAGAGAGGGAGAAGACCTGATGAAGGTTGGAGAAGGAAATATAACGTTTGGAAAAGAAATAGAGTAGGTAAGATGGGAGGAGGAGTGATGTTGCTGGTTAAAAAGATATAAAGGTGGATCAAGTGAAAAAGGTATGGGAAAGGCAGAAGTGCTAAAGATCAGAGCAGAAACTAATGAAGGAAAAAGAGGCACTACATAGTGGTGTACGTACCACCTAAGACAAATGCATGGTCAGTACAGGAATATGAAGAAATGATAAGTGATACAGGAACATGTCTGGAAGAAATGTTGGGTGGCTGTGAACGAACTATAATGATGGGAGATTTTAATTGTAAAGAGGTGTGTTGGGAGGACTGGTCAATGGAAGGATCAGAGACAACATGGGGAAATACACTATTGACACTGGCAATGGAAAATGTGTTAACTCAGTGGGTCAAAGAAGATACTAGGTTTGGAGGAGAGGGAGCATCGTCAAGACTGGACTTGGTCTTTAGTACAGAGCCAATGGTCATTGAGGAGATGAGGGTGGAGTGCCCTTTAGCAAAGAGTGATCATGCAGTTTTGGAGTTCAAGGTGATAGACGAAGAGAAATCTAGAAGAAATGAAGAATATAAAGTGGGAAGATGGAATTATGCCAAGACAGATTTTGGAAACCTAAAGAAATTCTTTCAAGAGACAAATTGGATGAAATTCAAGAGTGCTAAGGAGCAAATGAAAAGTGGAAGGAATTTATAAAAATATACAAAGAAGGTGAGAAAAATTTGTACCAATAAGACAACATAGAGAAGTTGGAAAGCAGGACTGGTTTAACGATAGATGTGAAAAGGCTAGAACAAGAAAAGAGGATGCATGGAAGAGGTGGAGAAGGAAAAGACGGATTAAGCAGTGGGAAAGTTACAAAAGAGCAAGAAATGAATATGTGTTGATTAGAAGAGAAGAAAGAAAGAAACAAGAAAAGGATATAATTGATAAATGTAAAGACCAACCAAGGCTTTTTTACAGACATGTGAACAACAACATCAAAAATAGAGAAAGTATTGAAAGTTTAGAAGTAAATGGAGTATACAGTGAAGATCCCAGGGAAATGGCAGAGGCTATGAATGGATGCTTTCGGAAGGTATTCACAAAGGAGACTGCTTTTGACAAACCACTGGTAATGGAACAGAAAGGGATTATGAAGGAGTTTCAAGTAACGGTGGAGGAGATCAAGAATATGATGGGGAGTTTAGAAGTGAGAAAAGCTGTGGGACCTGATGGGGTATCAGGATGGATTTTAAGAGAATGCAGGGAGCAATTGGCAGAAAAAGTTTGTGAAGTAATTGATGCCTCATTAAGGGAAGGCGTAGTGCCCCAAGACTGGAAAAGAGCTAACATTGTCCCAATCTATAAATCAGGTAACAAGAGAGACCCATTGAACTATAGACCAGTGTCACTTACAAGTGTGGTAGCTAAGATGTGTGAGAGGGTGGTGAAGAATAGATGGACAGACTTCTTGGAGAAAAATGACATACTTTGTGAGTGTCAATTTGGTTTTAGGAAAGGGCGTTCATGCACGACAAACCTGATATGTTACTATTCGAGGGTGATAGATGTAATACAGGAAAGAGATGGTTGGGCTGATGGAATATATCTGGATTTAAAAAAGGCCTTTGATAAGGTACCACACCAGAGACTGATCTGGAAACTTGAAATGGTAGGAGGAGTGCATGGCAGTTTACTAAAATGGATGGAAGACTTTTGGTAGGAAGAGAAATGAGAACAATAATTAAGGACAGACCATCAGAATGGGGATTGGTGGAGAGTGGAGTTCCACAGGGATCAGTGTTGGCACCAGTAATGTTCGCAGTCTACATAAATGACATGGTGGATGGGGTGTCCAGTTATGTGAGCCTATTTGCAGACGATGCAAAATTGTTACGAAAAGTGAGATGTGACAAAGATTGCGAACTACTCCAGGAAGACTTGGACAGAATATGGAAATGGAGCTGTACATGGCAAATGGAGTTCAACACGACAAAATGCAAGAAAATAGAGTTTGGCAAGAGTGAAAGAAGAATCAGGAGTATGTACAAGATAGGAAATGAAGACATAAAACCAGTCATGAAGAAAAAGACCTTGGGGTGACAATTACCAATGACCTATCGCCAGAGAGACATATAAACAAAATAATTGGAGAAGTATTGAACTTATTGAGGAACATAAGAGTGGCGTTCAGATATCTAGATGAAGAAATGATGAAGAAAATAATTACTGCAATGATAAGACCGAGGCTTGAATATGCAACAATACAGTGGGCTCGAACTTAAAGAAACACATAAGGAAACTAGAGAAAGTACAGAGGGCTGCAACGAAAATGGTGCCTGACTTAAGAGATTTGACTTATGAAGACAGACTGAAAAGAATGCAACTTCCAACCCTGGAAAACAGAAGAGAAAGGGGAGACCTGATAGCAATATACAGAGTGATGATTGGCATGGAAAAATGGATAGGGAAGATCTGTGTATGTGGAATGGAAGAATGTCGAGAGGGCATGGGAAAAAACTAAAAATGGCCACTTATAGGAGAGATGTGAAAAAATATAGCTTCCCTCATAGAAGGGTGGAAGCATGGAATAGTTTAGACGTGGAAGTGGTCAACGCAAGGAATATTCATGATTTTAAGAAAAAGCTGGACATTAATAGATATGGAGACGGGACAACACGAGCATAGCTCTTTTCCCGTATGTTACAATTAGGTAAATACAATTAGGTAAATACACACACACACACACACACACACACACACACACACACACACACACACACACACACACACACACACACACATATCACCTACAGAAACATAAAACATCACTTATGATACCTCCAAATATTATTATCTTACGAGTTTGTGTTAAAATCAATGTCGGTGATGATATGTTCAGTTTCGGTTATTATTATTATATATTTATTAGTATTATTTCTTACTTTTTACATGTTTAGCTCAGCCTTTCAAATTTTCCGGATTATAAGGATTTCCAGATTATAAGTTTTCGGATTTAAGGACTTTTATTGTACTAATGAAATACTGCGGTATTTCATTAATAATTCACTATCACTCAGTGCCACGGAATCGAGATTATCCTCATGGCATGAGCGTATATGAATACTAAGATATGATATCCATTATAGCAGGCAATAGAGGAGTGGAAACAAATATCATGGGAAAAGACAACACGCAAGCTGAAAGGGTCACAAGAAGAAGAAGAAGCGGCTGAGTCGCCACGAGTCTCCTGCTTCGTATGTGGCTCATCTCATCTCTGCTTTATTTTTTGGTATTCCATGTAAGATTTCACTTTATGCATTACAAAACAATCCTTTCTTGGGGGCAAGGTTTGTAAAAAGGAAATAGAAATGTTGTTTTGTGAACATAAATGCGAGAATGTGAGAGAATTTGTACGTAGTTCCTCTAACTTCCAATGACTCTTATGACATCATAAAAGTAGTGGTACACCGGTGACCCAATATGCTGCCAAACGTATAGATAATTTTTTTTTTTAACCCATGTGGTATATTGGGGACCAGCCCAGAATGCATCCCCCCTATTTCCATTACAGAAACTCCCTTACTTAGGAACATTCAACTTGTGAACATTCCATACATACAAACAAATATTTGAAATACTTAAGTCCAAAAAATGGTTTGAAAGATGCTAGCAAACTTCAAATTTCCCACACGCAAATATAGTTCACGAGTCTGCCACGCCTTGGCGTTGCCGTGCTCATTCAGCTGTGCGCATCACTCCCCTGCCCTCCAGGCTCCCGCCATAATCATGAAAGCATCTGTTCACTGTGTCCTTGTGTATCGCCAATTTTTGTGCCATAATTCGCTTTACATGTGCATCATTCCATCAAAAATGTCGGGTGTGAAGCGAAAAATAAACAGTGAAGCCAGTGGAAGTGCCAAGAAATGTCAGGCTATAACTCTAGAGGTGAAAATGGACATCATAAAACGGCTTGAGAAAGGTGAGAAAATGTCTGATGTGGCACGAAAATTTAATATGAATCGGTCAACTGTAGGCACAATTATTAACCCCTTCCTTACTGCAAGACTGTTTTGTGGTACGTGCGTACCACGTGCAAAAGCGACCTCGTGGTACCGCAAGATGCTGCCGTGGTACGTGCGTACCACACCAATACATTTCCGTGTATAACCGTGGCCTGAGTGCGGATTTTGCCTTTTTCATACTCCACGTGGTTCACTATAAACAAACAAACACTGGAGGCGTTATTTTTAGCCACCCCAGCGTAACAAAACCATCCCCCCCACTAGCCACTCAATATCGGAGTTAATTTTTCATGCATAAACTATAAAGCCAATCACAATTCTTTGACATATATTATTCCCACAGTCCCCCCAAGAACATCAGTTCTCTAGTATCGGCCGTGGTGAAACTGTTCTATTGCCTCTAGTTAGAGATAATGGCGTCTGCTTCGTGTAGCAGCGATGAGGATTATCATAATTATGAGACAGATAGTGAGGATATACTGGAAGACTCTCCAGATGAATATGATTCAGACTATGATCCTGAAAAAGAAATAGGAGAGAGTGATAGTGACAGCAGTGTTGAAACCCTCTCGGCAAGTGAGGGGGAGCAGCCTAGTTATGACTGCCTCAGGGCCACCCTCACCAGGTGCAGAGTGTGTGGTGCTGAATTTATGATTAGTGCACAATTTATGATTATGTTTACGTTTTCTTTTATTAATAAAATGACAAAAATATGTTTAGAAAAAAGTACATAACACTGAGTTAGAAAGAAATATAATGTGTAGATCTGGCCGTGAGGCACGTGCGCACACGGGCAGGGGGCTGCGGTATAGGAGAGGAACGCTTTGTTTACATCGGGGAGTGGCTGCGGTAAGGAAGGGGTTAACATCTTCAGTACCGGATGTGTGTTTTGTGACACGTGCGTGTCACAGCTGAGTTCACACGCCAGGAACTGAGGGTGCTCCCTGTGACACGCACATGCCACGGTTATAAGCTGTGTGTATTGAGGGCTCTCAAGGCCTCGGTTTCTGGGTTATTTCTACCCACGTGGTAGCAAGTGTTTGTGTTTACAAACATAAGGCTGCAGCCATTCGTGGGACGGTTTGAAACTTTATAAACTTTGACCAATGAGTTATTGTCAGTGCTGTGACGTAATTTGTGAAGACCAATCATATTATTATATTTTTTTTATACATCATATTTTCTGACCTACGTATGGCAATACATGCTTGTCGAGTGCCGCAATGCGATATTCTCTAGCTTCTGTTCAGTGCTCCCTGAAGTTTTTTTTGTGGTAGCAGGCGCGGATTTACTTCGCAATTATGGATATCTCTACAACTGACAGTGAAGATGAATATGATGATGGGACAAAAAGGGAATTTGAGGGGTCTGATGTCTCAATGGAAGGTGATGATACTTTGTTTGATCCTGAAGCTATCAGTGATGTAGAGAGTGATGCTAGCAGCGGCGACGAGAGTATTGAGATGTTGTCCGCCAGCAGTGGCCTGTCATGCAGCCCTCCTGCCTCACCCCCCACAGCTGCTGGTAGACAAACAGATTTCACACTTCTTTCAGACCCATTCTTTGACACCAAACCTAACCCTCTACCTACAAGTAACACTAATTTTCCTGATGTACATCCTAGTATTATTCTACATCATGAAGCTAGTGCTATGAGTGACCTAGACTGTTTCCAGTTATTCATGGGGAAAGATGTGATTGCTGCTCTGTGTCTCTGGACCAACACATGTGCTGCATATTTTTTTTTACTCAAATGACATGTTGTGGGGTTTCTCTGATATAAAACATAAAAATAAATAATATAATGTGAACAGGGTGTTTGTTAGAAGCTGAAGACTACCGCACGGACGATGTGGAGGAGTGCGTGGGCAGTCGGTTCGGCAGCGAAACGTCTTGTTTACATAAGGTTGACGGGTCGGTAATGAAGGGGTTAAGAACAAAGAAAAAATAGTGGAACATGCGAAATCTGCAGTGCCCATGCAATCAACCATCATATCGAAAAAGAGAGGGAAAGTGATTGAGGAGATGGAAAAACATCTCGGTGTCTGGTTCAAGGACTGCATCCAGAAACGGAAATGTCTATGCCTTATGATGATTCAAGAGAAGGCCCTGAGTCTATTCAATGAACTAAAGGCTGAGTATGGTGAGGATGTATCATTCACTGCAAGTCATGGGTGGTTTAACTGCTTCAGGGCGCGCAATAACTTGCATAACGTGAAGGTGTCTGGTGAGGCGGCGAGTGCAGATGTTAAGGCAGCTGAGGAATTCCCAGGAAAACTAGCAGAAATTATTCACCAGGGAGGCTACACACCACAATAGATTTTCAATGTGGATGAAACTGGCCTCTACTGGAAAAAGATGCCTGACCGAACCTACATCAGTAAGGAGGAAAAGACGATGCCTGGCTTCAAAGCTGCAAAGGACAGACTGACGCTACTGCTTGGGGGTAATGCTAGTGGTGATTTAAAATTAAAGCTCCTACTGGTGTACACCTCAGAAAACCCACGAGCCCTGAAAAATATTGCCAAGGCGTCTCTTCCAGTTGTGTGGAAGAGTAACTCTAAAGCTTGGGTCACACAGGCGATTTTTCAGGAGTGGTTTTATTATCAATTTATCCCTGAGGTGGAGAAGTATTGTTGGAGCAACTCCATTCCATTCAACGTCCTCCTGGTGCTGGATAACGCCCCTGGCCACCCACCTTACCTAGATTACTTTCACCCTAATGTCAAGGTTGTCTACCTGCCACCCAACACAACCTCCATTATACGACCTATGGACCAGGGAGTCATCGCAGCGTTCAAAAAATACTATCTAAGGCGCACTTTCCACCAGGCACTGAAAGCAACAGACGGGACTGATATGACTCTGAGCGAATTTTGGAAGTCATATAACATCTACAATGCCATAAAAAACATTAATACCTCCTGGTGGGAAGTTACAACCACCTGTATGAATGCCGTATTGAAAAAGCTCTGCCCTCAGATTTCACTGGGTTTGAAAATATTCAGGAGGAGCAGGAGGTGGTTGTTGACAATTTAATCTCCATGAGTGAGAAACTGGAGCTATAGCTGGAGAAGCAGGACTTCACGGAGTTCTTTGATGACCATGACAAGGAACTATCTAATGATGAACTACGAGAATTGGAGAAGCAGAGGAAGGAGGCAGAAGAGGCAGAGGAGGAAGAAGTGAAAATGCCACCAAAACATTTCCAAACTAAAAAGATGGCAGAAGCTTTTGCATCAATAGAGGCAGCCTTGGCAAATTTTGAAGAACAGGACCCAAATGAAGAACGACATGCCAAGGTGTCAGCAGCTGTTCATGATGCACTGAAATGCTACCGCGTCATATACGAGGAAAAAAAAAAAGGCTGTGAGCCAGTCGTCGCTTCATCGGTTCTTCAAACGGGTAGATAAACGCGAGGCAACAGTACCATCCACTCCTCAGTCAGTGCCATCTACCCCTGAGCCAGTGCCATCTTCATCCTCTACCCACACGCCTGACGCTGACAGCGATGCTGACGACCCCTCCCCCACCCCCTTCCTCGCTCGCCACTTCCCCCAACAAATCCAAGTGAACAAGGTAAGTCTTACGAGTTTCCTCATTTTTATTTCAAGCATGCAATATTTTCTGTTTTATATTTCATGTGAAATGCTTTCATATATGTAACTGACATAGCCCTAACGTTAAAATGTATAACCTAAATGCGAGTCTGTAACCTAGCGGTAACCATGTCAGCTGTTTGACCCCGATATACAGACGCTTAGTCATCCCAGATTTATATTCACCTGTTCAACCCCCATTGATCGACGCCATGTTAATGTATCCATGTTTATCGATCTTTCTCAGTATGGTATGGTGTCATCCTCGGTCTAACGGATAGGCTTTGTGTTGTGTGACGGCCCTGGTTGTGTTTTCCCTGCCCAGCTGACCACACGCCATCTTATCGATCGGTTCACCAGCCAGTCACCACTACAATATATTTTCTTTTTAAATAAAGTATGTTTCTACATTAAAGTTGTATGAATTACCATCAAATAATATTAAAATCATTACATATTACAGGTACTGTATAAGGTATGTCGTACTTATTGGGATTTATGTACAGGTATTCTTAATGTAAACAAAACTTTAAAACAATGGGAAAAAAGGCAATGGAGACCTGACTTTGGATATACGAACAAATGGAGTTACGAACAGCCTCTCGGTCCCCATTATGTTCATAAGTTGGGGAGCTTCTGTAATTTCTATGGGAAAATTATGTCTGCTTAACGAATTTTCGCTCTACGAACAGCTTTGACACCCCCTATCCTGCTCGTTAAGCGGAGTATTACTGTATATATATATATATATATATATATATATATATATATATATATATATATATATATATATATATATATATATAAGAATATATGTGAGCTGTATCTAAATCCAAAGATTAGTTTTTTGTAAATAGTGTTGGCGAGTAAACTTTTGGAAAATGCTTGGGAATCTTTTTTTTTTTTTCTTTTGATGTGAGAGGGAGGGGCAGTCAAGGTCAAAAAAATATTTACAAAAAAAGGCCCACTTAGATGCTGATTCTTTAGAAGAAATAAAAGCATTAGCCAAAATTAGGGACCCAATGCCTTGATACCTCCCTCTTAAAGAAGACAAGTCCTAGAAAGGCTGAAATACAGAAGCAAGTATGGAGTTCCAGAGTTTACCAATGAAAGGTATGAATGATTGAGAGTACTGGTTAACTCTTGCATGAGTGAATTGGACAGAATAGGGGTTAGAGGAAGAAGAAAGCCTTGTGCAGTGAGGCTGCAGGAGGAGGGGAGGCATGCAGTTAGCAAGATCAGTAGAACAGTTAGCATGATTTTGAGAACAATAGGAGGGATCCCATCAGGTCCACAAGCTTTCCAAGGGTTTAGGCCAACAAGGGCATGGAAAACATCATTACGAAGAACTTTAATTGTAGGTATAAAACAATCAGAGGGAGGAGGTAAGGTAGGGACAAGCCCAGAATCATCCAAGGTGGAGTTGTTTGCTAAGCTTTTAGAGAACAGTTCAGCTTTAGAGACAGAAGAGAGCTTGGGAATTACAATTTGATATCTATAAATAATTTCAATCCCCTCCCCACAAAATTCCTTGATTTACTTGTTGCACTTCCCCACAGGTTCGGCATCCACATAGTTTTTTGCAACGTAGACAAGTCCTCCATTTTTCCAGGTCATGAAGACCTTATCCTTGTCAATATAGGTAGACTTCATCTCACCTGTCTTCATCCTTTAAGCCTCATGTTTGGATGGCACATCAATATATTACAGCATCATCTGCCTCATTGTGCCCAGAACACCTACCTTCCTGTTATTCACCAGGTTGTCCATCAGATCAAAGCTAGTGAACAGATTGTCAATCAATTTTATAATCCTTTTGCCTGGTTGGCTTTCTGTACCAATCCATGGACATCAGGTCCTTGCTCCAGCCCATAATTGAAGACCTGAGTCTTGGCTCCTCCATAGGGAGTGCAGGTTATGAGCTCACCAGATGTGGTTGCCAGGACCCAAATTTTTAAACCAAAACGTGTCGGCTTTCTTTTCATGAATTGTTCTAAGGGGTGAGGGCTAAAATACTTTACTTATCATTGACTTGTCCATGCTGACAAACTCCGTCCTCTCCACATACAGTAAGTCCTCATTATACAGTAGTTCTTTATCTGGTAAAATCACAGTTACGGTATTCGGAAATCACTACCCTTGATTCGATATACGGTAAGAAAAATTCACATACTATATAGTATCCGCTCATGTCATCCGAGAGAGCCCAACGCAGGGGAGCAGGGGTGATGACGTCATCCATGCCACACTTCCCCGCCACTCACAGTACTGACTTTAACTTAACCACCTTGGAGCCTGTTATCTCTTCCTCTCCTCCCATTTTTTTTTTTTTTTTTTTTTTAACTGCATTACATATTACATGCATTACTAATTAGATGAATAAATGGAATATTAAAGGGTCTGTTGTAAACACAAATATATTCATAATAATTATGGCAAACAGTAGTCATAATACAAAGAAAAATTAAATTCACACCATCATAATGTTAGCATAAATATTCAATATTTGTTATTGAATATAATCCACTTAATCATAATATAAACATCAAAGGAAAACAGGTAATATAGTCCTTCAGTAAGCACCCCCTCCCTGCCCTTGGCGAATCTCAGCTTGGCGAAATTCACTTTTGGTGGTAGGGTAGCCACAGACCACTTAGTGCAGGCATGGCATTTTGAATTCAAACATGGCTGTCCCCTGGCGGCCGCACGGTGAACCACGCAGCTTACCGGTGACGTCAGACCTCTCTCTAAACCTATCAGAACGTGGTGTGAGAATCCACTTCAGCTATTTTGTTTGTGCTACCCTCTGTTCTGCTAGCATGTGAACAAATTCTGGCGATTTACCGCCAACATGGCCTCTACCAGCGCAACAGGTGGTACCGGTGAGGATAAGGACAATGGTGGTGGCGGCAAGGACAAAAGTGGGCAAGGGAAATGGGTGAAAAAACAGGAGGTACAGCCTTTATATCATGTCTTATTAGCTTTATTTATTGTTTATTGGTTGTCTTTGTACATGTGTTCTAATATGTGAAGGCAAAAGATTTTATTTCAGCTTGAGATACTGTATTTTAGGGGTCAAAAAGAGGGACTTTGGCAATGACCAAAGACTGATTGAGGCATTTTTTAGTCAATTTATATGGTATAAAGAACTCATGTTTTGTGAAATTCACTTTTGGCGGTAGTTTTGCCAGACTAATTTATTCGCCAAGTGCAGGGGCTTACTGTAGTGAAAAAATAGATTACATATCATTCATGTGGTCAGTTTCATTAGCTTTCTGTTTTGACCTTTGCATGACTCTTGTTTTTTCTTATTTGTCTTAATGTTATTATTTAAATTCCTAATTTTAAAGTACAGATATTTTGGCAAAAAAAATTATATGACATCATCAGTGAAAGCGAGTTGGGGCTGAAACTGAAGTAGGCTTATACCTAAATAACACTGGTAATGCTTTCGCTTCACAGGTAGGCTATATAGCACTATAAGAGTGACAGTAGCTGCGGTGGCGAGTGGACGTGTTGTGTGTGCGCTCCGCTTTTGGCTGTTGTTTTTATAGTTAGCGAGTGGTGTTTGTGCTTGATGTCTGTGTGTGGTGCTTTTGAGTGTTAGTGAAGTGAAAGTGTGTACTGCAGGTGTTAGATTAGAGTGAAATAGTGGTTAGAATCAGTGTTTGTGAGTTAGAAGTATTTTGGTAGAGCGAGGAGACTAGGCTTGTAACCGTCAAGTTGACCTTGAAAAAGGATTAGTTGACCTCACTTAGGCCCCCCACCACTGCGGTTCCCCCACCCCTTTGTCACCAAGTATTTTTATTTGTTTGTTAGGTACGTATAGTGTTCTTGTGAGTTAACAGATTGTAAATTAGTATGGCGGTAGCTACTAAGGTATATCAGAGTGTGATTGAGTGCATGAAAGAGAGTGTTGAGGTGGGATTGGGCAAGTTTGTTGTGTGTGAGATGTGTGGGCATGACAGGAAGGTCGTTGACTTTTCTGAGTGTATGGTGTGTAGGCTCAAGAGCGAGAATTTAGTTCTTTCTCTTGAGCACCAAGAATTGCGAGAGGAAATGAGAAAGCTAAGTGAGGGGAAAAGTGCGAACGAAGTTCTCATCTTTGAGTTGAAGGAGGAGGTTAAGAGGCTTGGGGAGGCAGTAAAAAAAATTATGCAGGAGATCAGTGTTAGGCCGAAGGTTGGACCTTTTGAGGGCGACAGGGTGGCTTGGCCCTTTGTCGGGAAGAGATGGCAGGTTGCAAGGGGAAGGAAAGCGGAGGCAGTTAGGGAGGATAGGACTAAACCTATTGAGTGTGAAAATAGGTTTGGTTTGTTGGAGGGGGAGAGTGTGAGTGGAGTGAATGAGGTGGTTGTGGTGAGTGAAAGGAGAGAAAAGGGGGTAGAGGAGAGGAGGAGGAGGGTTGTGCCTAGCACACCTCAGGTGTGTGTGGTGGGTGACTCTCAGGTTAGGTACTTAGGTAGCACTTTCTGTGGGAAAGACAGGGATAGGAGGACAAACGTGTGTATGCCTGGTGCAAGTGTGAAGGAAATGAGTGAGGAGGTGCAGAAGAGAGTTGGGGGGATGGAGAGGGAGGGTGTAGTAGTTTTACACGTAGGTGGGAACGATGTCAGAGCAGGTGGGTCGGAGGAGTTAGTGGCAAGATTTCGGGAAATGTTAGGCAAGATAAGGGAGAGTGGTAGGAGGTGAGTAGTGTCAGGAATCTTGCCTTGTGTGTATGTTAGCAGGGAATGGTTGTCTAGGGCCATTGGTGTGAATGATCGGGTAAAAGGGATGTATTCACCTATAGTCTTTCCACTCTATGAAGTCCGTTCAGGGTGGGGCAGGTATGGTCGTTTACAACTAGCCATGCTGCCAAATCAACCTTCGATACATGCGCTCTCTTATTTATCATCCATGTGGTGTTTGAAAGTGATATTTTATGTATTGCGTGTATAGTAAAGGAAGTTACATAGTACAATGAGTGTCTATGTTTACGATGATAACGACTATTTGCATAAATTCTATGGCACGTGGCAGCGTTTTTTTCCCATGTTGCCACGTTGGTGGTGGTAGTGGTGGTGTCCCCTTTCATCTCTCCGCTAGGCGCTGGGTCAAGTCAGGCCAGGCCAGAGTTACCAGGTTGGTGGGTTCCCCGCCAAATGTGGCAGTTATATATATATATATATATATATATATATATATATATATATATATATATATATATATATATATATATATATATACACCCACACACACACACACACACACACACACACACACACACACACACACACACACACACGGGACATCGTCGATGGCGGATGTGGTCGCTGAGCTCCAGAGCAATCATCTATAATTCTACAGTTACCTAAGAGTAACCAAGGTGGGAAAGGAGCTGGTAATGTTTGTCCCGTCTCCATATAGTCATGTTAACTGTTGATTAGCAAAATAATGTCCAGTGAAGGTAAATATAAACTGTAGCCTGCGTTTGAGCCATCAGCTGGTTTGTTTACGTCTGCGCAACATGGCGGCCGTGAACTCGAAAGAGGAATCAGACTTCACAGGGTTTCAAGGAATAATGGAGAAGAGCGCTTATGTGAAGAAAATTCTGGAGTTAGAAGGTAAAATTGAAAAACTGTTTGAAAAGTATGAGGGCCTGGAAACGAGTTATGACAATGTAAAGAGAGACTGTGCCGATATGAAGAAGGAAAATGCAGCACTGAAAGAGGAAGTTAAGCTAATTAAAGTGAATTGCGAAAAATGTGGAGAATCTCTAGGAAAAGTGATGGAGAAGCAGGCTGAATGGAAAAAAAGTCAGGAAGTGGAAAGAAAGGAGGTAAATTACAAAGTTGCAAGTCTGGAAAAGGAAATCAAAGAGTCAGGGGAGAAAACTTTGGGCCTTGCTGAAATTATAGATCAACAGATCATAGAAGAGAAGATAGCTGAGAAAGTGGTGAAGGTTATTAAGTCAAATGAGACATTGGTGAGGGAAACTGTAGACAAAAAGAGATGTGTGGTGATATTTGGTGTGGAGGAGGATAAGACACCGAGTAAAATGGAGAGAGAGAAAACATAAAAAGGTGATAAATAATATCATTAATGTGGTGCAAGAGGAGGAAAAGACCTAGTACAAGAAATAGAGGACTTCCATAGAATTGGAAAGTTCACAAGAGAAGGTATGAGGCCAATAAGAATCAAACTTAAGTCACAAAAGGATGTAGATGAATTGGTGGAGAAGTCATGGAGGCTAGCCCAGCAGGAAACAACAAGGAAGATTTGGTTGAGAAGAGATCTCGGTGAAAAGGAAAGAGAAATGTTAAATGAGTTGAGAAAGGAGGCTTTGAAAAAAATGAAGAGAGGACAGAAGAAGAGAAGAAAGAGTTTTTCTGGAGAATCTTGGATATGAGACTGAGGAAGTGGTTCATAACCCAGAAAAGTACAGCAAGAAAGGACTAAAGAAACTTACATATGAGCGAAATGTAATGTATTCCAACATAAATGGAGTGATATCGGGATTTTAGAACTCAACGATTACTTGAGGGACAAGAACCCAGATATTGTGGGTCTTACTGAAACAAAACTGAGAGAGGAGAAGACCTGATGAAGGTTGGAGAAGGAAATATAACGTTTGGAAAAGAAATAGAGTAGGTAAGATGGGAGGAGGAGTGATGTTGCTGGTTAAAAAGATATAAAGGTGGATCAAGTGAAAAAGGTATGGGAAAGGCAGAAGTGCTAAAGATCAGAGCAGAAACTAATGAAGGAAAAAGAGGCACTACATAGTGGTGTACGTACCACCTAAGACAAATGCATGGTCAGTACAGGAATATGAAGAAATGATAAGTGATACAGGAACATGTCTGGAAGAAATGTTGGGTGGCTGTGAACGAACTATAATGATGGGAGATTTTAATTGTAAAGAGGTGTGTTGGGAGGACTGGTCAATGGAAGGATCAGAGACAACATGGGGAAATACACTATTGACACTGGCAATGGAAAATGTGTTAACTCAGTGGGTCAAAGAAGATACTAGGTTTGGAGGAGAGGGAGCATCGTCAAGACTGGACTTGGTCTTTAGTACAGAGCCAATGGTCATTGAGGAGATGAGGGTGGAGTGCCCTTTAGCAAAGAGTGATCATGCAGTTTTGGAGTTCAAGGTGATAGACGAAGAGAAATCTAGAAGAAATGAAGAATATAAAGTGGGAAGATGGAATTATGCCAAGACAGATTTTGGAAACCTAAAGAAATTCTTTCAAGAGACAAATTGGATGAAATTCAAGAGTGCTAAGGAGCAAATGAAAAGTGGAAGGAATTTATAAAATATACAAAGAAGGTGAGAAAAATTTGTACCAATAAGACAACATAGAGAAGTTGGAAAGCAGGACTGGTTTAACGATAGATGTGAAAAGGCTAGAACAAGAAAAGAGGATGCATGGAAGAGGTGGAGAAGGAAAAGACGGATTAAGCAGTGGGAAAGTTACAAAAGAGCAAGAAATGAATATGTGTTGATTAGAAGAGAAGAAAGAAAGAAACAAGAAAAGGATATAATTGATAAATGTAAAGACCAACCAAGGCTTTTTTACAGACATGTGAACAACAACATCAAAAATAGAGAAAGTATTGAAAGTTTAGAAGTAAATGGAGTATACAGTGAAGATCCCAGGGAAATGGCAGAGGCTATGAATGGATGCTTTCGGAAGGTATTCACAAAGGAGACTGCTTTTGACAAACCACTGGTAATGGAACAGAAAGGGATTATGAAGGAGTTTCAAGTAACGGTGGAGGAGATCAAGAACATGATGGGGAGTTTAGAAGTGAGAAAAGCTGTGGGACCTGATGGGGTATCAGGATGGATTTTAAGAGAATGCAGGGAGCAATTGGCAGAAAAAGTTTGTGAAGTAATTGATGCCTCATTAAGGGAAGGCGTAGTGCCCCAAGACTGGAAAAGAGCTAACATTGTCCCAATCTATAAATCAGGTAACAAGAGAGACCCATTGAACTATAGACCAGTGTCACTTACAAGTGTGGTAGCTAAGATGTGTGAGAGGGTGGTGAAGACTAGATGGACAGACTTCTTGGAGAAAATGACATACTTTGTGAGTGTCAATTTGGTTTTAGGAAAGGGCGTTCATGCACGACAAACCTGATATGTTACTATTCGAGGGTGATAGATGTAATACAGGAAAGAGATGGTTGGGCTGATGGAATATATCTGGATTTAAAAAAGGCCTTTGATAAGGTACCACACCAGAGACTGATCTGGAAACTTGAAATGGTAGGAGGAGTGCATGGCAGTTTACTAAAATGGATGGAAGACTTTTGGTAGGAAGAGAAATGAGAACAATAATTAAGGACAGACCATCAGAATGGGGATTGGTGGAGAGTGGAGTTCCACAGGGATCAGTGTTGGCACCAGTAATGTTCGCAGTCTACATAAATGACATGGTGGATGGGGTGTCCAGTTATGTGAGCCTATTTGCAGACGATGCAAAATTGTTACGAAAAGTGAGATGTGACAAAGATTGCGAACTACTCCAGGAAGACTTGGACAGAATATGGAAATGGAGCTGTACATGGCAAATGGAGTTCAACACGACAAAATGCAAGAAAATAGAGTTTGGCAAGAGTGAAAGAAGAATCAGGAGTATGTACAAGATAGGAAATGAAGACATAAAACCAGTCATGAAGAAAAAGACCTTGGGGTGACAATTACCAATGACCTATCGCCAGAGAGACATATAAACAAAATAATTGGAGAAGTATTGAACTTATTGAGGAACATAAGAGTGGCGTTCGTATATCTAGATGAAGAAATGATGAAGAAAATAATTACTGCAATGATAAGACCGAGGCTTGAATATGCAACAATACAGTGGGCTCGAACTTAAAGAAACACATAAGGAAACTAGAGAAAGTACAGAGGGCTGCAACGAAAATGGTGCCTGACTTAAGAGATTTGACTTATGAAGACAGACTGAAAAGAATGCAACTTCCAACCCTGGAAAACAGAAGAGAAAGGGGAGACCTGATAGCAATATACAGAGTGATGATTGGCATGGAAAAATGGATAGGGAAGATCTGTGTATGTGGAATGGAAGAATGTCGAGAGGGCATGGGAAAAACTAAAATGGCCACTTATAGGAGAGATGTGAAAAATATAGCTTCCTCATAGAAGGGTGGAAGCATGGAATAGTTTAGACGTGGAAGTGGTCAACGCAAGGAATATTCATGATTTTAAGAAAAAGCTGGACATTAATAGATATGGAGACGGGACAACACGAGCATAGCTCTTTTCCCGTATGTTACAATTAGGTAAATTAGGTAAATACACACACACACACACACACACACACACACACACACACACACACACACACACAGGACTAAAGAAACTTACATATGAGCAGAAAGTAATGTATTCCAACATAAATGGAGTGATATCGGGGATTTTAGAACTCAACGATTACTTGAGGGACAAGAACCCAGATATTGTGGGTCTTACTGAAACAAAACTGAGAGAGGGAGAAGACCTGATGATGGTTGGAGAAGGGAAATATAATGTTTGGAAAAGAAATAGAGTAGGTAAGATGGGAGGAGGAGTGATGTTGCTGGTTAAAAAGATATAAAGGTGGATCAAGTGAAAGAAGGTATGGGAAAGGCAGAAGTGCTAAAGATCAGAGCAGAAACTAATGAAGGAAAAAGAGGCACTACATAGTGGTGTACGTACCACCTAAGACAAATGCATGGTCAGTACAGGAATATGAAGAAATGATAAGTGATACAGGAACATGTCTGGAAGAAATGTTGGGTGGCTGTGAACGAACTATAATGATGGGAGATTTTAATTGTAAAGAGGTGTGTTGGGAGGACTGGTCAATGGAAGGATCAGAGACAACATGGGAAATACACTATTGACACTGGCAATGGAAAATGTGTTAACTCAGTGGGTCAAAGAAGATACTAGGTTTGGAGGAGAGGGAGCATCGTCAAGACTGGACTTGGTCTTTAGTACAGAGCCAATGGTCATTGAGGAGATGAGGGTGGAGTGCCCTTTAGCAAAGAGTGATCATGCAGTTTTGGAGTTCAAGGTGATAGATGAAGAGAAATCTAGAAGAAATGAAGAATATAAAGTGGGAAGATGGAATTATGCCAAGACAGATTTTGGAAACCTAAAGAAATTCTTTCAAGAGACAAATTGGATGAAATTCAAGAGTGCTAAGGAGCAAATGAAAAGTGGAAGGAATTTATAAAATATACAAAGAAGGTGAGAAAAATTTGTACCAATAAGACAACATAGAGAAGTTGGAAAGCAGGACTGGTTTAACGATAGATGTGAAAAGGCTAGAACAAGAAAAGAGGATGCATGGAAGAGGTGGAGAAGGAAAAGACGGATTAAGCAGTGGAAAGTTACAAAAGAGCAAGAAATGAATATGTGTTGATTAGAAGAGAAGAAAGAAAGAAACAAGAAAAGGATATAATTGATAAATGTAAAGACCAACCAAGGCTTTTTACAGACATGTGAACAACAACATCAAAAATAGAGAAAGTATTGAAAGTTTAGAAGTAAATGGAGTATGCAGTGAAGATCCCAGGAAATGGCAGAGGCTATGAATGGATGCTTTCGGAAGGTATTCACAAAGGAGACTGCTTTTGACAAACCACTGGTAATGGAACAGAAAGGGATTATGAAGGAGTTTCAAGTAACTGTGGAGGAGATCAAGAATATGATGGGGAGTTTAGAAGTGAGAAAAGCTGTGGGACCTGATGGGGTATCAGGATGGATTTTAAGAGAATGCAGGGAGCAACTGGCAGAAAAAGTTTGTGAAGTAATTGATGCCTCATTAAGGGAAGGTGTAGTGCCCCAAGACTGGAAAAGAGCTAACATTGTCCCAATTTATAAATCAGGTAACAAGAGAGACCCATTGAACTATAGACCAGTGTCACTTACAAGTGTGGTAGCTAAGATGTGTGAGAGGGTGGTGAAGAATAGATGGACAGACTTCTTGGAGAAAATGACATACTTTGTGAGTGTCAATTTGGTTTTAGAAAAGGGCGTTCATGCACGACAAACCTGATATGTTACTATTCGAGGGTGATAGATGTAATACAGGAAAGAGATGGTTGGGCTGATGGAATATATCTGGATTTAAAAAAGGCCTTTGATAAGGTACCACACCGGAGACTGATCTGGAAACTTGAAATGGTAGGAGGAGTGCATGGCAGTTTACTAAAATGGATGGAAGACTTTTGGTAGGAAGAGAAATGAGAACAATAATTAAGGACAGACCATCAGAATGGGGCTTGGTGGAGAGTGGAGTTCCACAGGGATCAGTGTTGGCACCAGTAATGTTCGCGGTCTACATAAATGACATGGTGGATGGGGTGTCCAGTTATGTGAGCCTATTTGCAGACGATGCAAAATTGTTAAGAAAAGTGAGATGTGACAAAGATTGCGAACTACTCCAGGAAGACTTGGACAGAATATGGAAATGGAGCTGTACATGGCAAATGGAGTTCAACACGACAAAATGCAAGAAATTAGAGTTTGGCAAGAGTGAAAGAAGAATCAGGAGTATGTACAAGATAGGAAATGAAGACATAAAACCAGTCATGAAGAAAAGACCTTGGGGTGACAATTACCAATGACCTATCGCCAGAGAGACATATAAACAAAATAATTGGAGAAGTATTGAACTTATTGAGGAACATAAGAGTGGCGTTCAGATATTTAGATGAAGAAATGATGAAGAAAATAATTACTGCAATGATAAGACCGAGGCTTGAATATGCAACAATACAGTGGGCTCGAACTTAAAGAAACACATAAGGAAACTAGAGAAAGTACAGAGGGCTGCAACAAAATGGTGCCTGACTTAAGAGATTTGACTTATGAAGACAGACTGAACAGAATGCAACTTCCGACCCTGGAAAACAGAAGAGAAAGGGGAGACCTGATAGCAATATACAGAGTGATGATTGGCATGGAAAAATGGATAGGGAAGATCTGTGTATGTGGAATGAAAGAATGTCGAGAGGGCATGGGAAAAACTAAAATGGCCACTTATAGGAGAGATGTGAAAAATATAGCTTCCCTCATAGAAGGGTGGAAGCATGGAATAGTTTAGACGTGGAAGTGGTCAACGCAAGGAATATTCATGATTTTAAGAAAAAGCTGGACATTAGTAGATATGGAGACGGGACAGTACGAGCATAGCTCTTTTCCCGTATGTTACAATTAGGTAAATACACACACACACACACTCCGCGCTCCGTGGAGAGCGGACGTGCCTCCTGCGCATGAACGGCATCTAAATAACACTCCACACGCTAAGCAATGTGCTTGAGTGAGAATAGTTATTGCTATTGAGGGGCGACCAGAGCGAGTGAATGAGTGTACAAAGTGAACGTAGCCTGGTGGCATGTACATGGGAGTGATCGGAGGTGGGAGAACCTCCACACTCCAAACGACAGAGCGGGAACCCACAAAGGCCAGCCATAGCAGCCGCCAACGCATCCAACCACACACGTAACTACCAGGCCTGGCCCCCAGTGACCACACACCCACATGTTCCCAGGAAAAGTAAGGAAAAATGGATAGACCGGTAAGGAATAAATTACCAAATTCAAAATATGTTGATGAGGGCCAGGGAGCAAAGCCAAAAGTGGCCAGTCAAAGCATGAGTCCAGCTTCAACAGGGGCAACATTGCAAGGTAGATTGGTGATGTTGGAGAAGAGATTTGAGGAGTTAGTGAAGGAATTAAAAGTTCAGAGGAGTGAGGAGGAGCAGGATAGAGAATTCGCAAGGCTTTGAAGGAAAGAGTTAAGAGACTGGAGGAAAATGAAAACGATTGGTGGATGAGAATGCATTTGAAGGTGGAGGTTGAAAATACAAGAGACGGTTGGAGGAGAAAATGGAGAGAGTAGTAAAGGAGAAAGATGACTTTAAGGAAATGATTAGTGAGCAGAATGAAAGGCTTGAAAGGGAATGGGAACTGAAGAAAACACAATGGACTGAGTCGAGGGAAGCAGAGATGGTTGGATTACAAGAAATAATTAAAGATCAGTTGAAGGAAGACAAAAAAGAAAGGTCCAAGGAACTGGTTAATGTAATGAAGAATAAGGAAACATTGATAAGGGAAATAGCAGAAAAGAAGAAGAGTGTGTTAATATTTGGGATGAAAGAACAAAATATAACATATAAGCCTAAGAGAATTAAGGAAGAATTGAAAACGGTAAGAGATCTGTTCAAAAATCTAAATGATGATGAAAAAAAAGACCTACAAGAAGAAGTGGAAGAGATCCATAGACTGGGTCCATATAAGGAGGAGTGAACAGACCGATTAAAGTAGTACTGAAGTCACAACAATCTGGAGGATGTCCTATATAGAACATCAAAGTTAAGAGAGATAGAAGGTTGTAAAGAGGTGTTTGTGAGAAAGAATAGAAATGAGGAAGAGAGGAGAAGATATAAGGAATTGGTGGAAGAGGCGAGAAGGAAAAATGATGAGCGGTCTGAGGAGGAAAGAGAAAAGTTTTTTTGGAGAGTTATAGGAGAGAGAGTCAGAAAGTGGTATGTGGAAAGAAGGAATACGGAGGAACCCCTAGAGGGAGCAGTGGGTGGACCGTAATGTATACTAATATAGATGGGATACTGTCAAGTAGATTGGAATTGCAAGACTATATGATTGTGGAGAAGCCTGATATTGTATGTTTGACTGAGACAAAATTGCATTAAAAAACAAAGATAAAATTGGATAATAAATATAATATATGGAGAAAGGATAGGGAGAGTAAAGGTGGAGGAGGAGTTATGATTATGACGAAGAAAGAAATAAATGTGGATAAGGTTTGGTATGGGAAGAACAACGCAGAAGTGATAAGCATAAGGATAAAAAGTGATGGAAAAGAATTAATAATTATGGTGACCTATGTACCTCCTAAAACAAATTCTTGGACATTAAGGAATACGACAATATGATCAAGGATACTTTACAGAGTTTGGAAAGTGTATTATCTGGAAAAGAAAGGTGATACTAGTAGGAGATTTTAATTGTAAGGAGGTGGATTGGGAAAATCTAGTAAGTGGTGTTGGAGAAGAAGCATGGGAGAGAGATTTCTTAATCTAATGATGGAAAATATGATGGAACAGAGGGTGAAGGAAAATACTAGATATAGAGGAGATGATGAACCGGCTAGACTGGATTTGGTGTTAACAAGAGAAGTGTACCTATGTGGAGATATACAATACAAGTGTCCTTTGGGAAAGAGTGATCATGTGGTTATGGAAATGCAGATAGCAACAACACAGTGAAGGAAGGACGAGACATACAGGAGTGGTAGATTGAATTATAGAAAGATGGACACAGAAAGTTTGAAAATTATTTCAGAAAATTAGATTGGGAGATGTTACAAATCAGAGAAGTGCAAAAAAAATATGAGATTTTTATGAAATATTATAAAGAAGGAGTTATGAAATTTGTACCAAAGTATAAACCAAGAGAGGAAGGAAGAAAGGATTGGTTTAATGCAACTTGTGTTAAGGCTAAGGAAAAGAGATGTGGCTTGGAAAAGATGGAAAAGAGCAGGAATATACTAAATAAGGAGAATTATAGAGTGGCAAGAAATGAGTATGTGAGGGTAAGGAGGAGGAAGAAAGAAAATTTGAAAAGATATTGTAGACAAGAGTAAGGAACATCCAAAATTGTTTTACAGGTTCATAAATGGTAAACTTAAAAGAGAGAGTCCATTGAAAGATTAAAAGGAGAGCAAGGGATAGTAGATGACCCTAAGAATATAGCGGAATTGCTAAATAATAGGTTTCAACAAGTATTTACTAAAGAAACAATGTTTGTAAAGCCACAGAATGTACAAGGAAATGTGCACATGGAGGACATTAAGATACCTAAAAGGAGTTATATAAAATGTTGGAGGAACTTAAAGATGATAAAGCGATGGGACCAGATGAAGTTTCAGGAAAATTATTGAAGGAGTGTAGAGAAGAATTGATTGATCCATTATATGATATTATAAGGTGCTCATTAGAAACAGGGAAGTACCAGTAGAGTGGAAGAGAGCTGAAGTGGTGCCCATTTATAAGGGAGGCAGTAAGGAAGAGCCTCTTAACTATAGACCTGTGTCTCTAACAAGTGTGGTCGGTAAGATTTGTGAGAGGGTGATAAAGAAATATTGGATACGGTTCCTGGAGGATCATAAGTTATTATCGGATCATCAATTTGGCTTCAGGAAAGGGAGGTCATGTGTAACAAATCTACTGAGCTTTTATTCAAGAGTGGTTGACAAAATACAGAGAGAGAGGGATGGATGGACTGTGTATATTTGGATTTAAAGAAAGCTTTTGACAAGGTACCTCACAGAGACTGTTATGGAAAGTAGAGATTTATGGAGGACTGAAAGGAAAAGTGTTAAAGTGGATGGAAAACTACTTGAGATGGAGGGAGATGAGAACGGTAATAAGGGATGCAAGGTCGGACTGGTTGGTGGTGGAGAGTGGAGTCCCACAAGGCTCAGTGCTGGCACCAATACTTTTCCTGGTATATATAAATGACATGCCAGAGGAGTAAACAGTTATATTAATTTGTTTGCGGATGATGCGAAGTTGTGTAGGTGTGTGAAGAGTGAAGAAGATTGTGAAATTTTACAGGCAGACCTGGATAAGATTTGGGAGTGGAGCAAGAGGTGGCAAATGGAATTTAATCTGAGCAAAAGTCATGTGATGGAGATGGGAAAGAGTGGAAGACGGCCAAGAGGGTCATATAAGATGGGTGAAGAAGTAGTGTTGAAAAAGGTGGAAAAGGAAAAGGATTTGGGAGTGATAATACAAGACCATGGGCAGTTTGAGGCTCATATTGATAAGATGTTTGGAGAAACGTATAATTTGATAAAAATATTGGATTAGCCTTCCATTATATGGATAAAGATATGATGAAGAAATTAATTAGTATGGTAATTAGACCAAGATTGGAATATGCTGGAGTGGTTTGGTCCCCTTATAAAAAGAAGCATATAAGGAAGTTGGAGAGATTGCAGAGAATGGCAACAAAATGGTTCCGGAATTGGCAGAAATGACCTATGAGGAGAGATTAAAAGAAATGAATTTGCCTACCTTGGAACAAAGAAGAGAAAGAGGAGATTTAATACAGGTTTATAAACTGTTGAATGGACTGGATGAAGTGGATAATGAGCAAATGATGTTGAGAGAGGAAAACTTAAGTAGAACTACAAGATCGCATAGTAAAAAGATAGCCAAGGAATATGCTTGAAGGATGTGAAAAATATAGTTTCCCACAAAGATGTGTGGAGGTGTGGAATGGTTTGAGTGAGGAGGTGGTGTCAGCAAGGAGTGTGCATAGTTTTAAAGGAAAGTTGGATGTGTGTAGATATGGAGACGGGCCACACAGTATGATACCCAGGCCCTGTAAAATTACAACTAGGTGAATACAACTAGGTGAATACACACACAAAAACAGATGGGTGGTGGGTCGGTACTTAATCTGATAATTGGGAATCGAACTGGCAACGTCGCACTCATGGGAATTCCAGAATGTGCCCTGCCCAGAACGGACTTCATAGAGTGGAAAGACTACAGTTGTATTCACCTAGTTGTAATTTTACAGGGCCTGGGTATCATACTCGTGTGGCCCCATCTCCATATCTACACACATCCAACTTTCCTTTAAAACTATGCACACTCCTCGCTGACACCACCTCCTCACTCAAACTATTCCACACCTCCACACATCTCTGTGGGAAACTATATTTCTTCACATCCTTCAAGCATATTCCCTTGGCTATCTTTTTACTATGCGATCTCATAGTTCTATTTAAATTTTCCTCTCTCAACATCATTTGTTCATTATCCACTTCATCCAAACCATTCAACAGTTTATAAACCTGTATTAAATCTCCTCTTTCTCTTCTTTGTTTCAAGGTAAGCAAATTCATTTCTTTTAATCTCTCCTCATAGGTCATTTCTGCCAATTCCGGTACCATTTTTGTTGCCATTCTCTGCAATCTCTCCAACTTCCTTATATGCTTCTTTTTATAAGGGGACCAAACCACCCCAGCATATTCCAATTTTGGTCTAATTACTGTACTAATTAATTTCTTCATCATATCTTTATCCATATAATGAAAGGCTAATTCAATATTTCTAATCAAATTATATGTTTCTCCAAACATCTTGTCAATATGAGCCTCAAACTGTCCATGGTCTTGTATTATCACTCCCAAATCCTTTTCCTTTTCCACCTTTTTCAACACTACTCCTTCACCCGTCTTGTATGACCCTCTTGGCCGTCTTCCACTCTTCCCCATCTCCATTACATGACTTTTGCTCAGATTAAATTCCATCTCCCACCTCCTGCTCCACTCCCAAATCATATTCAGATCTGCCTGTAAAGTTTCACAATCTTCTTCACTCTTCACATACCTACACAACTTCGCATCATCCGCAAACAAATTAATATAACTGTTTACTCCATCTGGCATATCATTAATATAGATAAGGAAAAGTATTGGTGCAAGCACTGAACCCTGTGGGACTCCACTCTCCACCACCAACCAGTCCGACTTTGCATCTCTTATTATTGTTCTCATCTCCCTCCATCTCAAGTAGTTTTCCATCCACTTTAAGGTGGAAATTCGTTAATTTGGTCAAAAAAATTGAAAAATTGGAAACTTGGTACTTGGGTTCGTCTCTGGAGAGGGAAGCCATGGCCGAAGTTGCCAGGCACATAACGCACTGCTTACCTGGTAATGGCGGGTTTAAAGGGCCGGCCCTTTCAATACCCAGCGCGCATACGCCTTTTTCTTCTAGTCTTTGTTTTGCTTGTATTTATTATTTTTTTTTTGAGCTGTTTTATTTATTTTTGCGTGATGTATGATAGTTTAGTATCAGGCAGTGAGGGTGAGGAAGACGCTACTCCCTCAGTACCAATCAATACAGCCTTAGGGAGTGCGCGTGCATGCAGCCTACCTGTTGATCGTATTTTACACGTGTTGGGTTCCCAAATTGTGACAATGCCACGTGTAAGGCCATGATGTAACATGGCCTGAAACTATCTAAACAGCCACTACCAGCCTCCAAGCAGTTGTCAAGGGATTATCTGAGTTTGGTACATATTGGAGTGAGTTATTTTTTTTTTTTTTTTATACCATGTGGGCTTTTCACGGAATTTATGGGCTAAAGGATACTTTTAGGTACCTCCTATCTTAAAGCCCACCTGCTAGGAAACCGTTGCCCAGTGAGGAAGCGAGTTATGTGGGGTTTTGAAGATGTTCACAGAAAATGCGTTTTCTCGACTTTCAGTTTTTCAGCATATACTGTTGAATAACTTTTCAGTAATTGGTCAATTTCAAAAATTTTGCAGCAAAATGATCAACAACCTCATCTTAACAAATGCTAGCATGATAATGCATGAACTCACTCAAATAAATTTACAACAGGCTTATAAACTCAAATTTTTGATGAAAAAAAAAGGTAACAATTTGACGTGTAATGAAATTGTTATAACATAGGTTATGTGTATGCCGATGCTAACATTTATTTGTTGTTATGTATATTATATGTGGTTAAGAGGAAATTGCCACACTGTTATTACTCGTAGTTTTTATTTTATAATGGTATTTTGAATTATTTTCTTATCGCCGAAAAAATATTTATTGCAAAAAAACTACACCACATTTGTATACCAAATTAACACTGAAGACGTACACCATAAACGTACACCTTGTGTATAAATATTATTGAATTCGGTGAAAAAATAGCAATGGGAGAGCCAAAAAACCGATATTGATATCGAGTCATCGAATTACCACCTTAACACTTTTCCCTTCAGTCTTCCATAAATCTCTAATTTCCATAGCTGTCTCATGTGCAGTACCTTGTCAAAAGCTTTTTTTAAATCCAAATATACACAGTCCATCCGTCCCTCTCTCTCTTGTATTTTCTCAATCACTCTTGAATAAAAGCTCAGTAGATTTGTTACACATGACCTCCCTTTCCTAAAGCCAAATTGATGATCCGATAATAACTTATGATCTTCCAGGAACCGTATCCAATATTTCTTTATCACCCTCTCACAAATCTTACCGACCACACTTGTTAAAGACACAGGTATATAGTTAAGAGGCCCTTCTTTATAAATGGGCACCACTTCAGCTCTTTTCCACTCTACCGGTACTTCCCCAGTTTCTAATGAGCACCTTACAATATCATATAATGGATCTATCAATTCTTCTCTACATTCCTTCAATAATTTGCCTGAAACTTCATCTGGTCCCATCGCTTTATCTTCTTTAAGTTCCTCCAACATTTTATATAACTCCTTTTTAGGTATCTTAATGTCATCCATGTACACATTTCCTTCTACATTCTGAGGCTTTACAAACATTGTTTCTTTAGTAAATACTTGTTGAAACCTATTTTTTAGCAATTCTGCAATATTCTTAGGGTCATCTACTATCCCTTGCTCTCCTTTTAATCTTTCAATGGACTCTCTCTTTTTAAGTTTACCATTTATGAACCTGTAAAACAATTTTGGATGTTCCTTACTCTTGTCTACAATATCTTTTTTCAAATTTTCTTTCTTCCTCCCTCCTTACCCTCACATACTCATTTCTTGCCACTCTATAATTCTCCTTATTTAGTATATTCCTGCTCTTTTTCCATCTTTTCCAATCCACATCTCTCTTTTCTTTAGCCTTAGCACAAGTTGCATTTAACTAATCCTTTCTTCCTTCCTCTCTCGGTTTATACTTTGGTACAAATTTCATAACTCCTTTATAATATTTCATAAAAATCTCATATTTTTTTTTGCACTTCTCTGCTTTGTAACATCTCCCAATCTAATGTTCTGAAATAGTTTTTCAAATTTTCTGTGTCCATCTTTCTATAATTCAATGTACCACTCCTGTATGTCTCATCTCTCCTTCGCTGTGTTATTGCCATCTGCATTTCCATAACCACATGATCACTCTTCCCCAATGGACATTTATATTGTATATCCCCACATAGGTACACTTCTCATGTTAACACCAAATCTAATCTAGCCGGTTCATCATCTCCTCTATATCTAGTATTTTCTTTCACCCTCTGTTCCATCATATTTTCCATCATTAGATTAAGGAATCTCTCTCCCCATGCTTCCTTTCCAACACCACTTACTAGATTTTCCCAATCCACTTCTTTACAATTAAAATCTACTAGTGTCAACTTTCTTTTTTCAGTTAATACACTTTCCAAACTCTGCAAAGTATCCTTGATCATATTGTCGTATTCCCTTAATGTCCAAGAATTTGTTTTAGGAGGTACATTGGTCACCATGATTATTAATTCTTTTCCATCACTTTTTAACCTTATGCTTATCACTTCTGCGTTGTTCTTCCCATACCAAACCTTATCCACATTTATCTCCTTCTTCGTCATAATCATAACTCCTTTTCCACCTTTACCCTCTCTATCCTTTCTCCATATATTATATTTATTATCCAAATTTACCTTTGTTTTTTCATGTAATTTTGTCTCAGTCTAACACACTATATCAGGCTTCTCCACCATCATATAGTCTTGCAATTCCAATCTACTTGACAGTATCCCATCTATATTAGTATACATTACGGTCCACCCACTGCTCCCTCTAGGGGTTCCTCCGTATTCCTTCTTTCCACATACCATTTTCTGACTCTCTCTCCTATAACTCTCCAAAAAAACTTTTCTTTTTCCTCTTCAGACCGCACATCATTTTTCCTTCTCGTCTCTTCCAACAATTCCTTATATCTTCTCCTCTCTTCCTCATTTCTATTTTTCCTTACGTACACCTCTTTACAACCTTCTACCTCTCTTAATTTTGATGTTCTATATAAAATGTCCTTCGCAGATTATTGTGACTTCAGTACTACTTTAACTGGTGTCCTTACTCCCTCCTTATACAGACCCAGTCTATGGATCTCCTCCACTTCTTTTTGTAGGTCTTTTTTTTTACTCATCATTTTGATTTTTGAACAGATCTCTTACCATTTTTAATTCTTCTTTAATTCTCTTAGGCTTATATGTTATATTTTGTTCTTTTATCCCAAATATTAATACACTCTTCTTCTTTTCTGCTTTTTCTCTTATCAGTGTTTCCTTATTCTTCATAACATTAACCAGTTTCTTAGACCTTTCTTTTTTGTCTTCATTCAACTGATCTTTAATTATTTCTTGTAAACCAACCATCTCAGCTTCCCTCGACTCAGTCCATTGTGTTTTCTTCATTTCCCACTCCCTTTCAAACCTTTCACTTTGCTCACTGATCTTTTCCTTAAAGTCATCTTTCTCCTTTACAACTTTCTCCATTTTCTCCTCCAACCGTCTCTTGTATTTTTCAACCTCCACTGTCAAGTGTGCATTCTCATCCACCAATTGTTTTTCATTTTCCTCCAGTCTCTTAACTCTTTCCTTCAAAGCCTTGCGGAATTCTCTATCCTGCTCCTCCTCACTCCTCTGAGCTTTTAATTCCTTCACCAACTCCTCAAATTTCTTCTCTAGCATAACCAATCTTCCTTGCATTGTTGCTCCTGTTGAAGATGGAAAATTTTTGCCTGCGCCATTATCATCTCACCGGACACAGGGACGTTACCAGCGCGCCGAAGCTTAAATCACTGCTTTTACCCTCCTTAAGTGTTCTACGAACCTCCATGTTCTTCTTGCTCTCACACTCACTGTAAAACTTGAGAAGTTGATTCTTCTGCTTTTTTATATCATAGACAGTTGATGACCCAATGTTGTACTGTTGGCATAGGCTCTGCACTCAAACACCTTTATCTAGCTTCCTCAATAGTTCCACTTTCTGTTGCATTGATATTGTCATATGTTTGCACTTTTTCTTTGGTTCACACACAACACTATCACTTCCTGGTTGCTTGGAAGCCATGTTTAGGGGTAAATATTACAGAAAAAAATATTTATGCACCTAGGGGGGTGCTGCTTGCAATGAGTGGCAGCGTGGTACTGATCCAAATTTGATCCAGAATGCCTGGGCTCCAAAACACAGTACAGCGCCGCCGCATCCTAGCGTTGGTCCAGCAAATTACTCCGGCCAATTCAAAAATTCCGGCACACAAAGATTTTGCCGGATTACAAGTGTTGCCTGATGAAAGAATACCGGATTAAGGAGGTTCAACCTGTACTACCATCTGCCCGTTTAACAAACACCAAACTAGCTTTAAGGAAATTTTATCCAGGTAATTTTTTCCAAGTTTGAAAGCTCCGCTGTATCGTGCAAGCCGACAGGCTTTTGAATACACCAGTGCCTCTCGTGGACAAAACGCGCACCACTAACTCCCCCTTGTTCAAAACAATAACAGCGTCAGCAGCAGCTCGTCTTCCTTCGCTCTACATGCCACCAAAACGCCCTGCAATGTCGCCTAGCGTTGCTAAGAAGACCAGGAAATCTCTTACTCTCGAAGTGAAGCTGGATATTATTCACAGACATGAGAGAGGCGAGAAAACTAGTAGCATTGCTTCCCACCATGCCTTGACTCCATCTACTGTCTACCATTTGCAAGTCAGCAGACTCTATTAAGAAGGCTAGTGAGATCATATTTTCCTTGCAAGCTAAAAGAACCACCTGAACTCTTGACTCTGCAATGGATAAAATGGAAAGCCTTGTGGAAATGTGGTACATGAGTTTTGTATGTGATACAATGATGTGCCCTTTGTTTACATTTCATAGGTTGCCAGCTAGCATATTTCCCGCTTCACTCTCCCTCCCTTCATAAATTTAAGATCATCAACATTATAAAGTTACTTACATACATACATTAGTGTACATTATAATGACTTATTCTTAAATTAAACTGCTTAAATGTTTAACTTCATAATTTATACTTTCATTAAACCTTTCACTGTACTATGATGCACTCCTGCTGTTTACTCTCAATGGAAGCTCAAGTCAGGGGTTAAACTTGTTATAATTGGTTCACTTAATGAAAATTCGCTTAATAAAGGGTTTTTTTAGGAACATAACGTGTTCGTTAAGCGGCGGTTGCCTGTACATGTGCCTCTGAGATGCCGTCAGATATCCACTCCAGTACGTAATGGCTTGGCTGGCACAAATCATATCCTTAATGACCTTTGACCCAAAATCCTGGTTGTTTTGTTGGCCTGTATATTTCTTAGTCTCCTTGACAATCTTATCAATGCAAGAATCAGGCAGAAAAAGAATGAGGTAATCATAAGGAGTCCTGATCATATCAGGGTCAATAGGAAGAGTTGTCTTTGTCAATTTTTTAATACAAAAAGAGGGAATTTTCTTTCCTAGCTCATTCTTTGAGCTAGGAAAGACTAGCATCCTTTCTCCATTCTTGATCTTAGGAAGCTTTCTCAAATCCACCTGGTTCATGATCTGGTCTTCATTTTCACTAGAGTCAATGGCAGTCAAATGATTGACTTATGGGCATTACTTTTGAGTAGAATTGCTGGTAGGAGAGATGCACATGGGGCCACTGGAAGGTCCCTCCATGGGGTCATCAGGGTCAGTAGAGTCTTCCACCTTTTCCATTTTTTTCTCCTTTCTTCTAGTAGCACATAACCAGTCATCATTAACAGCTAAAGCTTGTTCATCATCATAATCATCATCCTGGTAAAAGGTCACTAATTCTGCCTGCTGGTTGAGTATTCCCCTTACCAAAGTGATTTAGATTTTTACACTGGACTCTTTATCCTTGCTGTCCTCAAAAGTCAGGCCTCCAGTATCTTGAGATAGCATGAGGAAAACATCAGTAGGATGATTGGTGGATCTTTTCCAATTGTGCTATATTATTTCCCAGAGAGTTAGGCTAGTAGCTCTGCAAACAAAAACAAGGGTTATAGTTATTATTTTGCATTGTTATAGGAGAGGCTACTAAGCTATGGTTTTGTTCTAAGATAATCAACTAGGCTACACTAAGTTGATAGAAATATTATAAAGGATGGTTTTCAAATATGAAATTTACCTGAATTATTGAAGAAAAATCTTAATTAGATATTTTCACACAATTTTATCATTCTATAGGTAAAAATACCACTTTACACATGTTGCCCGAGCTACCCTTCATTTATACATATATGTACTCAGCTATTTTCAAATGTAAATTTAGAGTACAAAAAAACATATTACATTTCTTAAATTATGCAACATTGATGCACCTATATACTGAGTTTTAGAAACAATAAGAAAATATGAGAATGCGTTCCTTACCTCTTATGGTATGATCCAACTTAGCGGACCATGTAATCTGTCCTTTGCTGGTGAATGCTGTACTTATACTAACCTAAGAAGGGATGTTATGCTCACTACAAGAACTCAATAATGCACTATAAAAGTAGCACTAGTGTTGCTCTACACTCTGAAAAAAGACTCTGGCATCTATTTCTCTTGTATGCATTGATACACACAGTCAAAAACATTAACCTTTTATGTATATATACGTATATGTGGGTTATAATGGGTTAAGTCTCCTCCTCCACCTCTTCACCATCATCACCTAACACTTGTGAGCTGAAAGTGGAGAGTACGATCGGAGAGTGGAGAGTGTGAGTGGACAGATGGAGCAAGAGCGGAGAATGAGAAAAAAACGTGAGTGGAAGAGTAGACTATGCGAGCAGAGAATGAGAAAAAAGAGTGTGAGTAGAAGAGTTGACTATGATTTTAAAGTGTCTGCTTCCACTCCTCCACTCTTATTTTTAATTTTTAGCACTTGTGCTCCTCTGCTTGCGATTTGTAAGTCCACTAAGCGATCTTGCCCGCCTCTGGTTTTCAGGTAAGAAAAAGGTATTTATGAATAACAAATATTGTAGAAAAAAACATAAAACAAGAAAAGAGAATATAAATTGAGAAACTAATTTTTATAAAGTATAGTTATCTTAGAGGAAATGCATTCCATGGGACATTAACTTGCTGCATCTGGCCTGCCATCCCCATCATTTGGGACTGTTGATCAGCTGGAGTGTATAAATACTACAGCCACCCACAGGAGACTGGCTGCTCTACTGATCACAAAAGAACTCATTGATGACCATGTAAACATTATTCATAGAATAAGGAAGTTTTAAGTAGGAGAGAGAGAGAGAGAGAGAGAGAGAGAGAGAGAGAGAGAGAGAGAGAGAGAGAGAGAGCCCAGATATTTGTTTACTTTGTTGGAGGTAGGCAGAAATGGGAAAAAATGTGTTACACATTTTTATATATGTAGCTACGCATGTATACTTTATCAATGCATAAAAATATCATACAAAATAAAATTTTAAAAAGTTAACCATAATTGATGGCTCATAAGATGCATGGGCTCATAAGACACACCCAGTTTTGGCAGACATTGAAATAAAAAAAAGATAAATAAGCAGATTTAAGCTCTGATATTAAATGAAGGATTTTGCCTGATAATTGAAGACTTATATGCATTTAGGTCATCATTAGATCTCAGTATTTTGCATTTAAAACTATAGTCTCTGCTAGTAACATATGCACCAATTCTGTTGTGAATTGTGAGATGTAAACATATACCAAGCATATAGTATTGGCAATGACTATGAGAGAATCAAAGACTACAGGGCTAATAATTATATTTTTTTCTATCATATTTTTTACTTGTTTACTGAACCTTCGTGAGGCTCAGTCTCTTGTACTGGGCCTAAGTGAGGCTTAGGCCTAGTAAGAAAAGAAAAGAAAGATGTAACGAATCCAAGGGGGAGGGATGAACACGCAAAACTTAACAAAATAGACCCTTTAATTCAACAATGACCCATCACAGTCATGTAACTTCCTACCTATCCTACCTATATTATGGGAGACCTATGGGGGGGAAACCGTGGGTAACTCAGCTGTAGGTGAGAAGGCGTGTGGTGGCCTCCCAAGAGGTAAAAATGGCGGCCTGACCTCGAGGCGTCCTGCTTCTCTCTCTCTCTCTCTCTCTCTCTCTCTCTCTCTCTCTCTCTCTCTCTCTCTCTCTCTCTCTCTCTCTCTCTCTCTCTCTCTCTCTCTCTCTCTCTGCCTGGTTGGGCCTGCTGTGGTGGAAGTGGCAGAGGGTTCCACAGGGGCAGTGCTGTAACCATAATAATTATCTCATGAGTTGTTCTTATCAGACCACGTGGCGTATTGCAGCTCCTCCTGGAGATGGTTGGAGAGAGTACCTCGAGACGAGAGCGAGTGATGGCCCGGACGACACCACCACGCTCCTCACCTTATAAGGCGGCGGCCATGATAACTGCGCACGCAGCCACACGTCATCCCTCTTCTCCTCCCTACAGGGACTCCCTATATAAGAATTCCTAGCTACATATATGAAGAGCAGATGAGGATTTGGACTAAATAAATACCCTCATATTGGGTAATAATCCCCATCCAGTACTGCTACTCGGTACATAGCTTTTTCCTCAGGGAAAACAAATCCTCGTCTTCTCTTTTACAAAAAAAAAGTAACACACACATAACAATCCACGTAATCGCGATACACCAACGTGAGCACACATAACCATTTAGAGCTCTTTCCCCTATTTACAGTGTCCAGGGTATCTGTGGTATGACTGACCTCTGTTTCAACATTTCACACTCTACAATTTTCCACTTAGTGCGAGACCTTGACGTCTCTACTGGTCCGGCAGGACCTGACCTCCCAGTTGGTGTTGCGACTCCCACTTCCCATCAGTCCAGGCATACAGGGGCGGAGTGGAGAGGTAGACGTAGTCCTCACCAAAGCCTCATTCTGTGGGGACTGGATTCATGAGGTCCCTCCTCATGAACACTCCAGCCACCCCCAACAGTGGCAGTCTCCTTCCCCAGCAGCGGGTCTGATGTAGCTGCAAAAGAAGTATAGGGCAGTCACAAGATTCCAATGTCCCTAGGGGTCTATACACTTAGTATTCTTCTATAAATCTCCTCACTGGCCATCTCTCACGAGTCAGTCTGGGCTCCTCTACCTCATTGTCTTCTTCCTCCTCATCGGAAGGCACTACAATTTCCATGTGTACCATGTACCCTTCATCGGTTACATATTTTCTCACTCGGTCAGCTGCTCTATGGAGTATTTTGCCATTGAACACATTTTCCACTTCATATGACACTCCATCTAAATTCATCTTTTTAACCTTATACGGTCCAATCCACTTGAGACCAAGTTTTCTATCAGCTGACGAACCAAACTGTTCCCTTTTTATCCACACCAAATCATCTACCTCGACTCTTTGGTCCTTCCGGCCAATGTTCGCTCTAGCCAACCACTTCCTGCTATTTGCACGGGATGATTGTCTCACTGCCTCCAAGGCTGTATTAATGTCTATTTCATCGTCCACCTGGGGTAAAGTAATTCCCACATAGCAAGGAGCATGGCGCCGGAAGAAAAGGAAATAGGGCTGTTCGCCAGTGGTCTCGTGTACGGCCGCATTAAGGATCTGCTGACACTGCGTGAGGCACTCGGACCACCTGTGCGGTTGTCCTTTCCCAAGAGACGCTAGCACTGACTTCATGGTTCAATGTAACTGTTTGGTGATAGAGTTCCCACATGGATGGTATGGGGTGGAAAACACCATCTCTATCCCATGCGTACGACAGAGTTCTGTCAACAATTGTGAGCGGAACTCGCACGCATTGTCAGCTAAGAGTACCTTCGGTACCCCATAGTCTCCCAAGTAACTCTTAATAACCCTAACTACCTCCTCAGCGTGTCTGGACCGTAACTTCACCAACTTTACAAATCTTGAAAAGTGATCTATGATGGTTAATACGTACTTATAACCTCCTCTGGCTGGAGTCATTTCAGTAATATCGATACTAATTCTTTCCAAAGGTTGATTTACAGGAGGCAATTCCTGGTATGTCTTTTGTAAAGCTGGTGCAGTTTTACATTGTTGACAAATTATACATTCTCTGATAAATTTCTTTATGTCTGATCTTTGATTTGGCTAGTAAAAATATTCTTCAGCTTTTAACATGGTTTTTAGTTGTCCTAAATGTCCAGACTCTTTTCCATGGGCCAATACAATAGCTTGTTTCTTTAGTGTCTGGGGTACAACCAATAAATATAGGATGGTTCCATCTTTCTTTTGTTTGGAGTAATATAACACTCCATCGTGAACAATAAACTGATTCAAAATGACAGGGGAGTATCTGGCATGTGGTATTCTTCCTCCTTCTAAATATTCCTTCATCTCTCTCCATCTAGGTTCTGCTATCTGAGCTTGAATGAATTCATTGGTTGTTAAACCTAGAAATGAATCTTGACCTATCACATTTACTACCTGAACAGGGCGACTCAGTTGGTCGGCCACTACATTCCTCCTGCCTGCTTTATACTCTATTTTAAACTGAAAATCACGCATCTCCAGAATCCATCTGTTCATATGTGGAGATTTTGTTCGTTGGCGGAAAACTGAGACTAGTGGCTGATGGTCTGTTCGAATTAAAACTCGGACACCCCATAGATAATGGTGGAATTTTCTACAGGCTAGTACTACAGCTAACGCTTCCCGATCTGTTGTTGAGTATCGAGTCTCCACTGGTCTAAGCTTCTTTGAAAAATATCCTATGACATTTGGTTCTTTCCCATGATACTGCATCAACACTGCCCCTACATGTGTGGCATTACTATCCGTCTCGAGGACAAACTCGATTGAGATCGGCTTTTCCTAGTACTGGAGAGTGTATTAGTTTCTCCTTCAGCGTTTCAAAAGCTTTCTGGCATTCACCTGTCCAATAGAACGGTGTTCCTTTCTTTGTGAGCTCGGTTAATGGGGCCAGTATCTTGGAGCAGTTTTCAATGTGTCTTCGATAGAACGACACCATTCCTATAAACCTACGGGTCTCTTTCACGTGAGTTGGAGGTTTCATCTGTTTTACGGCCTCCACATTACTTGGGTCTGGTTTATAGCCCTCTTTTGATACAATGTGCCCGAGGAACTTTACTTGTCTCTGCCCAATGCTACACTTGGATAAATTGAGTTTAATCCCTACAGACGCTAAGTGGCTGAATAATCTATCCAATCTGTGGATTAAGGTGGTATGATCTGTAGCATAAACAATTAAATCATCCAGGTAATTCTTAACCCAGTTTTCTTTAAGTAAGGGAGCTAATGCGTGGTTCATTTGTCGGGCAAATATCGCTGGGGAACAACTTAACCCAAAGGGTAAGCATCTAAACCTATAAAGCGAGACACCGTCACTGAACGTCGTGAGATCTCTACTCACCGAATCCAGTGCTACCTGATAATACACTTCATGCATATCTAAGGTGGCGTAATAATCATTGCCTGACACACTTTCTACTAGCTCATCAAGTTTGGGTAAAGGATGAATATCCATGGTTAGTTGTTTGTTTACTTTTCGATAGTCAAAGCAGAGTTTTTTTTCTCCATTAGGCTTATTTACTAATACTATCAGATAACCATGCTGCTGTGGAATTTTCAATTATTCCCTTACCCTCTAAATCATGGAGAATCTGCTGAATAGTTTCTCTCGCTTTCTCTGGGTATCGATAGAGTGGTGTACGACAGGGTGTTGGGTCGTCTACCTGAACGTGGGCTGGATCTGCTTGTATTAGTCCTAATTCGCCAGGATGTACGATGAATAATTTTTGATGTTTCTTAATGAGCTGAAATAAACTAAGCTCTTGTTCTTTCTCTAGATGTGACCAGTCTCGCGAGTCAAGAATTACTTTGAGCTTTTCCCACCGGGTTTGGTTTGTGGGCACACAATCATTTTCTGGCCCGATGGCTTCACTTATTTTAGCGATGGTCAGGGGTGAGTCTTCTATCTCTATTTGTCCCTCGTCTATTATTTCATACTTTATCAGTAAGATTCCTGGTCTTAACACTAACCTAACTTTGGTGTTATTAATGACGGAGATGAAAACAGTGCGTGTTTCAGACACTCGCATTATAGTTGGCAATCCATCTTTGAACACAGGCATGTTTAGCCTCAATCATTATTATGGTATTAGGTTCCTCACTTACTTTTACTTCCACTAGGGTCGTTTCGTAACAGTCCATTAGTGTTTTGGTTGTTACTCTACCGAAGCGCTGGTTATGAGAAGGAGACTGAGGTTCTTTTCTCACCATCCTTACTTTTCCATATGGTGTTTCCACGAATACTAAGGGATAAACTAGATTGTTCCAATGAATCTGCTTAGCTTGGTGATCTAGAGTAAGAGTTGACTGACCGATCGTGTTCATTCCTAACAATACGTGTATTCTGAGATATTCATCGGGAACGACCGCTACTTGAGCAATGATGGGGTGGTTACTGTTACTGGCTATTGTTACATATGCTTGGCCCAATACTATGATCTGCTTACCGGTGATTCCTTGCAAAGGGGGAATCTTTGAACTTTGTTTCACTGGAATTCCCATTTCATTAATTATACTGATCTTAATTAGTGAAACATCACTGCCAGTATCTAACATTGCTTCGAGTACATGGTTATTGATATCTACGCTGATTACCGGGGATTGTCATAACATCCTATTCCGTGTTGTGTTTACTTTACCGGGGCACGATGGATGGCCGCACCGACAATTGAGCCGTAAACAATCATAACAGGAGCCAGGTTGTGGTCTTTTATAGCACTCGGCTATTGAGTGGTTAGTAGCTCGGCAATATGGGCAATATTCCTCTCTTCTGCGCCATTGCTGTAATCTTTGATCTACCCGGTCTAATCTACTAGCGGGTGGTGTTAATGTGGCGGCTGGGTGGGGTGTAGTCGCCGCCGCCGCTCGCGGGGCAGTCGGTAGGTGGGCTGGGGCCGGGCTAACCGCTCGTATGCTACTCTCTTTCCGAGTCATTACCACCAGTCTTTCAGTATCTAATTTGGTCAGAAACCTGGTTAACGGTACTTTTTCATCCAGGTACAGTTCTAGTTTTTCCCTGCAGTCTCTCGGCATTCCTTTTATTAGTTTGTTCTTTATCAACCTGTCCTGAGATGGCACGTCATCAGCATCGGTCCTTATGGTAACCAAAGCTAGTTTACATTTCAACCTTGTCATAAATTCAATGGGGTCGTCTTCCACCGAATATTTTAAATCATTCAGAGAATCAAATAACCTTTCCTCATTCTGGTCCGTGAGCTCCTTTGTAAGATATTGCTTAAATTGTGCCCAGGTCACTTTCTTATCCACTACCATTTCCACCAGTAAAGCTAATGGGGCTTCCACACGCATTTTAACTGTCTGTGTTGCCTCTCTCTATTTTCTGTTGAGCAACTTTCCACCTGTGAGAAAAAAACAGCTAACCGGCCAACTCCTACCCACTCAAGTGATGCAATTCAAGGACGGGGATGTCACGGGGCTTCATGAAGCATTTAACAGGGTTACTCGCCGGCCTCTCCCTGTTATCTCTAACTTCCTGTAATAAATCGTGGACACAATCACGCAAGGCATCTACCTCCATCTCTAAGTCATTTACTGCCTCTGCGTCTGACGGACTTACCCTCGTCATCTGGTTAACTTCCGCATCATCTTCGATTTTAACTATTGGTTCATTTTCCTTTTTAGGCGTCCACTCTGCACTTAAGCTCAGAAAATCCACCAACTCATCCATAACGAAAGAAAAAGGACCTGACAACTTGTCACAAACTAAACAAAAATTAAAATTGGGTGAACAGTGGCTTTCTGTTTCACCAATACACAACTTAAATTCTCATTATAAAAACCACGTATCTTCCTGTGGAGACAATAAGCTAATCACAACAAAATACCAATGCATAAGAAAACAACTTACTGAAAAAAACATGCCAGAACATATGAGCCAAATGGGAAATGTAACAAAAAAAAAATTACCCCTAAACTGAAAAAATTTTGTCTCCTCCCCTAGCTTATCCGCACGGATAAACTAGAGGTAGGAGGGTAGCAAGGGGACCGGCACAGTGCCAACTACCACCCAAAGGTAATTACTTGTGGGGGAGTGTGGGGGGCCCCGTGCTACCGCCGAACCACCAACAAAACATCATGGAGGAAGGGACGAACACCTAACTCTCACTGTTCCTCTTCCTCTTTCCTGTCGCTGTGCCCCCATAATGGCCAATCGAAACATGAGGCAAAAATAAGAAATGAACTGTGAGGAGAAACACCACTTCACTACTCAACAAGGGGGGGGATAAGCACTGATTATTCCTGTCTCTACGGAGAGTTACGTGGGTCGATGTGCCTATATAAAACACATCTAAACCGCTGCCACCATCTTTACTGAACCTTCGTGAGGCTCAGTCTCTTGTACTGGGCCTAAGTGAGGCTTAGGCCTAGTAAGAAAAGAAAAGAAAGATGTAACGAATCCAAGGGGGAGGGATGAACACGCAAAACCTAACAAAATAGACCCTTTAATTCAACAACGACCCATCACAGTCATGTAACTTCCTACCTATCCTACCTATATTATGGGAGACCTATGGGGGAAAACCGTGGGTAACTCAGCTGTAGGTGAAAAGGCGTGAGGGTGCATGTGGTGGCGTCCCGAGAGGTAAAAATGGCGGCCCGACCCTCGCAGCGTCCTGCTTCTCTCTCTCTCTCTCTCTCTCTCTCTCTCTCTCTCTCTCTCTCTCTCTCTCTCTCTCTCTCTCTCTCTCTCTCTCTCTCTCTCTGTCTGTCTCTCTGCCTGGTTGGACCTGCTGTGGTGGAAGTGGCAGAGGGTTCCACAGGGGTGGTGCTGTAACCATAATAATTATCTCATGAGTTGTTCTTATCAGACCACGTGGCGTATTGCAGCTCCTCCTGGAGATGCTTGGAGAGTGTACCTCGAGACGAGAGCGAGTGATGGTCTGGGACGACACCACCACGCTCCTCACCTTATAAGGCGGCGGCCATGATAACTGCGCACGCAGCCACACGTCATCCCTCTTCTCCCCCAACAGGGACTCCCTATATAAGAATTCCTAGCTACATATATGACATATAACTTAACATAACATAAATAATAGGATAACAAAGGGCCACCAGGGCCCATCTAGGTTATCCTGTATCAGTCGCACAGCGACCTCGTCATCAGTACTTAAAGATACACTTACAAGTACACAATACATTATATACTAATTCTAAATATTTGGCCCATTAACAGGGCTAAATCCTGCAGCGAAATCCTCTACAATTTGTGGTCCCCATACATGGGGATCATGCCTTGTTTAACTATAGTAAATTTCTTATAAAAACTATCATGCAGTGCTATACATAATTATAAATCTAATAAATTTAAGTGCTTATCTAATCTGTTTTTAAACATTGTCAAACTATTGCTATTTACAACCGTCTCTGGTAATGCATTCCAGAAGTCTACCACCCTATGACTAAAGAAATATTTTCTTATATCTAACCTGCAGCCTTGCTTTCTAATCTTCCTGCCATGATTTCTAGTCCTATTTCCCTCCTCTAAGGTAAAGAAAGATCTCACATCCATGTAGTTTGTATCTGAGAACATTTTAAATAACTCTATCATCCCCTCTTATACATCTCCTCTCAAATGAAAACATGTTAAATTCCTTTAATCTATCTCTATACTCCAGGTGCTTTAATGCTGGTATCATCCTAGTTGCTCTTCTCTGAACTGCTTCTAACATGTTGATATCCTGCCTATAGTGGGGTGACCAGGCCTGTATGCAATACTCTAAATGGGGCCTAACATAGGAATTATATAAGCTACGCACCACTTCCTTACTTTTATAACTAACATTTCTATTTATAAAACCCAGGATCCTATTTGCCCTATTTCTTGCTTCTAAACATTGCTTTGAAAATTTCATAGTCCTGTCTATCACTACTCCTAAATCCTTTCCTTCCTCTACTGCCTCCAGCCAACATCCCTCCATCTCATAGTTAAAGTTTGTGTTGTCTTTACCTAAATGCATAACCTGACACTTTTAGAATTAAACTCCATCTGCCACCTGTCTGCCCATGCTATCAGCCTGTCCAGGTCTTGTTGTATTCTGTAATTGTCCTTTTCACCCTGTACTGCACATGCTATCTTAGTATCATCTGCAAACTTTGATACTTTGCTACTAATTCCTATATCTAAATCGTTAATGTACACCAAGAAAAGAAGAGGTCCTAGCACTGATCCTTGGGGTACCCCACTAACCACTTCCTTCCACTCAGACATTGCCCCATTTAATACTACTCTCTGTTTCCTATCAGAAAGCCATTCACTAATCCAATCAACTAACCTACCCCTATCCCATGTAGTCTCAATTTGTACACTAGCCTCCTATGCGGTACCTTATCAAACGCCTTGCTAAAATCTAGATATATAACATCTATGCTATTTCCATCATCTAACTCCTTGGTAATATATTCTAAGATATCGAGCAAATTTGTAAGACAGGACCTCCCTGATCTAAAGCCATGTTGGGTATCTCTAATTAATCTATTCTCATTTAAATGCTCCCAAATACTACCCTTAATGATTTTCTCTAGTATCTTACATACTATACTAGTTAAACTGATCGGTCTATAATTATTCGCATCATCCTTCCTACCTTTTTAAATATTGGAGTAACATTAGCTAACTTCCAGTCCTGAGGTATCTCAGCAAACCTAAGTGATCTTTCAAAGATTAACTTAAGTGCTTCAGAAATACTGTCTACACCCTCCCTAAGTACTCTGGCATGTAGCTCATCAGGACCACTAGCTTTCCTATCGTCTAGTTCAAGAATAAATTTCCTAATAATTCCCGGTTTTATATCAATATTTTCTAAAGCTCTTAAACTACTCGTCGCACTGTTTGTAACAGGATTTCCTATTCTTTCCTAGTAAATACTGAAGAAAATTGTTCATTCAATAATTCTACTATGTCTTCATTTTGATCCACTACTACACCATCTTTTCTGAGTGGTCCAATCCTATCCTTATTTCTTTTATCACTGACCTTGTAATAACTATATAATTTTTGGGATCTTTACTCCCAGCTCTAGCTAGTTTTATCTCTGCCTGCCTTTTACTTTTTTTATAACCTTACTCAAATCATCTTTGACCTGTCTGTACCTAATCAAATCTACATCTTCCCACTTTTCTGCAACTCTCTGTATGCCTCTTCTTCTCTCTGATCTGGCTACCTATCTCATGAGTCCACCATAATGGCTTCCTGTTTCTCTGCCTTATATCTTTGTAAGGGATACACTGCATCACTATACCCTTTACTACAACCTTAAAATATCCCACATCTCCTGTGCAGTTTTATTTCCAAAACTATCTTCCCAGTTTACCTCTCCTAATAACTGACGTAACCTACCATAATTGCCTTTCTGATAGTTTGGGACTCTAGTCTTATTCACTATATTATCCCTACTGGAATTAATGATAAATCTAATTATATGATGGTCACTGTTTGCTAAAGTCTCTCCTACCTCAACTTCCTTTAAACAATGCTCAATATTTGTTAGTACTATGTCTAAAACCTTCCTCCCCCTAGTAGGTTTATCTACCATCTGCACTAAATAGTTATCCTGAAAACTTTCCATAAACTTATTTTCACTAGCATCTCCTACCATCCTCTCCCAGTTTACTGACTTAAGATTAAAATCCCCCTAAGATAATTGTCTGACTAGTATTTATCTCATCTACCATAAGGTTGTCTACATCTGCTGACTGGTTAGGTGGTCTATAAAAAGCTCCTACTATAATAACCTTACTTTTGTTTACTCTAACATCCAGCCATAAGGACTCTACTCTGTTATCTACCTTAATACCATTAACCTGACTGTAAATGAAGGATTTTTTTACATAAATAACTACTCCTCCACCTATCCTACCAATTCTCTGGTGTAAATACATAATGTATCCATCTACTTCATATTCTTTCCTATTTTCCCTAAACTTTTCCTCATTTACCCATGCCTCTGTGACACATACAACATCTAAGTCCTCCTCAACTATATAACTAGATAACTCGTCCTTCTTGTTCCTAAGACTCCTGGCATTTACATAAAAACATTTAAGTCCTGCTACCTTCCTAGATGCTGTCTCCTTATTTGAATCCTAATCTTATTCTCTCCTATTTGCACCTGGAAATCTTTCCTAATCTTTTCACTATCTCTGTTTATCCTATCTAATTTATGTCTAGCATCTTCTGGAATGCATTTGCTACCTCACCCCCTACACTCCATCCCAACTCCCCCCTCCAGACATCCACTCAGCACATCCACACCCTTCCTACTCAGATGCACACCATCCCTAGCATAACATAACATAACATAAATAATAGGATAACAAAGGGCCACCAGAGCCCATCTAGGTTATCCTGTATCAGTCGCACAGCGACCTCGTCACCAGTACTTAAAGATACACTTACAAGTACACAATACATTATATACTAATTCTAAATATTTGGCCCATTAACAGGGCTAAGTCCTGCAGCAAAATCCTCTACAATTTGTGGTCCCCATACATGGGGATCATGTCTTGTTTAACTATAGTAAATTTCTTATAAAAACTATCATGCAGTGCTATACATAATTATAAATCTAATAAATTTAAGTGCTTATCTAATCTGTTTTTAAACATTGTCAAACTAGTGCTATTTACAACCGTCTCTGACAATGCATTCCAGAAGTCTACCACCCTATAACTAAAGAAATATTTTCTTATATCTAACCTGCAGCCTTGCTTTCTAATCTTCCTGCCATGATTTCTAGTCCTACTTCCCTCCTCTAAGGTAAAGAAAGATTTCACATTTATGTAGTTTGTATCTGAGAACATTTTAAATAACTCTATCATATCCCCTGTTATACATCTCCTCTCAAATGAAAACATGTTTAATTCCTTTAATGTATCTCTATACTCCAGGCGCTTTAATGCTGGTATCATCCTAGTTGCTCTTCTCTGAACTGCTTCTAACATGTTGATATCCTGCCTATAGTGGGGTGACCAGGCCTGTATGCAATACTCTAAATGGGGCCTAACATAGGAATTATATAAGCTACACAGGAATTATATAAGCATACAAATCCCTTCGCCCATAGAACCTATCCCATACATCCACAAAGCTGACACCCACATCCTTACACATCCCTTTTACCCGATCATTCACACCAATGGCTCTAGACAACCATTCCCTGCTAACATACACACGAGGCAAGATTCCTGACACTACACACCTCCTACCACTCTCCCTTATCTTGCCTAACATTTCCCGAAATCTTGCCACTAACTCCTCCGACCCACCTGCTCTGACATCGTTCCCACCTACGTGCAAAACTACTACACCCTCCCTCTTCATCCCCCCAACCCTCTTCTGCACCTCCTCACTCACTGCCTTCACACCTGCACCAGGCATACACACGTTCGTCCTCCTATCCTTGTCTTTCCCACAGAAAGTGCTATCTAAATACCTATCCTGAGAGTCACCCACCACACACACCTGAGGTGTGCTAAGCACAATCCTCCTCCTCCTCTCCTCTACCCCCTTCTTTCTCCTTTCACTCACCACAACCACTTCATTCACTCCACTCTCACTCTCCCCCTCCCCCTCCAACAAACCGAACCTATTTTCACACTCAACGGGTTTAGAGCAGATGAGGATTTAGACTAAATAAATACCCTCATATTGGGTAATAATCCCCATCCAGTACTGCTACTCGGTACACTTGTATGCAAGGTAAGAATATTAAAAGATAGGTGCAATTTTAATTGTATGAAAGTGTGTCTTACCTCAAGGAGTAATGGCATCACATTGTAAAGAATACTATGAAGCTTGCCTGCATCAGTATCAAGATCACGGACACTGACGACATTTATTTTGGTTCATACAGTGTGTGGTGCATGGTCACTTTGCAAATTCTTCCTGATTGGTGTCATTCTATGTGAATTACTGGTAAGTATGTCCTATTACATATTGTTGCCGTGAAAGAAAGAGTTGTTTTGTGGTGTAGCAATCATCAATTTGTTTACATGTGCAAAGATGTCTTGGGTTTGATTTTTAGAGCCTATGTTGCCATAAACGTACCATCAACTACTGCTTCAATACTGAACTTTAGCTTCATAGGATGCAGGGTCATTTCCTAAGACTTTTTAAAGAAAAAAGTGTGCATCTTATGAGCCATCAGATATAGTATTTAATGTACATTGGAGACACATTTGTGGCTAATGGAGGTGAATGATGGAGGAGGAGGGAGGGAGGAAGAGATGCAAGCACCATTCACACAAAAACATTAAACATAAACTAAACCTCTACTTATTATATATATATATATATATATATATATATATATATATATATATATATATATATATATATATATATATATAAAGAAGAGAGAGAGAAACCAAGTAGATAGTGTAAAAGTCATGAATGAACAATCACAATGGATGAGATCCTGTGGGAAACACGTAGATACTTGTTCAGCTGGGGCTGGACTGGTACGCTGACAAGTGGCAGCATCCCAAAGCACAACTCATATCTCAAATTTTCATTCATATCTCAAAACATAAAGTGGACAAAATCATGGCTTGTATCTCAAAAAAACTTGTATCAGAAGTAGCACGTACTTCAAAGTACAGTGAAGACTCAATACTTGAACTTAGTAGTCAGACTTTTCAATACAGGCAACCCCCAATTAACAAACGTTCACACAACGAAATTTCGCTACAACGAACGTTTTTATTTTACTACCATCTGCTCATATAATGAATCCCACCATATACAGCCTTAAAACACTTTGCCATTTGTCAAGTGGTTTAAAGTTACCTACATGTCACCATGATACCCAGGTTCTAGGTGGTTACACTCAAGATGAGCTTGGGTGGTGATATGGGCCCTAATATGGGTACCACTATAAATAAAATTGCCTGCGCCACTAATGGGCGGAAGCTGAACAGCACTTCCCATACACTCTTCAAGTGTGCTTACAGGCGCTATGGGCCTTACCGAAAAAAAAAAAAAAAAAAAAAAGGCTTTTGAATACATCAGCACCTCTTGTGGCCAAAACGCGCACCAGTCACTCCCCTACCCTTCCCCACTCTTAGTTCAAAACAATAATGGTGTCCAGCAGCTGCTTGTCTTCCCTTGTTCAACATGCCACCAAAACACCTTGCTACCAGCCCTACAATGTCGCCTAGCTTTGCTAAGAAGACCAGGAAGTCTCTTACTCTTGAAGTGAAGCTGGATAATATTCACAGACACAAGAGAGGCGAGAAAACTTATAACATGGCTTCTCACCATGGCTTCACTCCATCTACTGTCTCTACTATTTTCAAGTCAGCAGACTATTAAGAAGGCTGGTGAGACTGTATCTTCCTTGCAAGGTAAAAGAACCACCCAAACTTGTGACTTAACATAACATATAACATAACATAAATAATAGGATAACAAAGGGCCACCAGAGCCCATCTAGGTTATCCTGTATCAGTCGCACAGTGACCTCGTCATCAGTACTTAAAGATACACTTACAAGTACGCAATACATTATATACTAATTCTAAATATTTGGCCCATTAACAGGGCTAAGTCCTGCAGCGAATTCCTCTACAATCTGTGATCCCCATACATGGGGATCATGTCTTGTTTAACTATAGTAAATTTCTTATAAAAACTATCATGCAGCACTATACATAATTATAAATCTAATAAATTTAAGTGTTTATCTAATCTGTTTTTAAACATTGTCAAACTAGTGCTATTTACAACCCTCTCTGGCAATGCATTCCAGAAGTCTACCACCCTATGACTAAAGAAATATTTTCTTATATCTAACCTGCAGCCTTGCTTTCTAATCTTCCTGCCATGATTTCTAGTCCTACTTCCCTCCTCTAAGGTAAAGAAAGATCTCGCATCTATGTAGTTTGTATCTGAGAACATTTTAAATAACTCTATCATATCCCTCTTATACATCTCTCAAATGAAAACATGTTTAATTCTTTTAATCTATCTCTATACTCCAGATGCTTTAATGCTGGTATCATCCTAGTTGCTTTTCTCTGAACTGCTTCTAACATGTTGATATCCTGCCTATAATGGGGTGACCAGGCCTGTATGCAATACTCTAAATGGGGCCTAACATAGGAATTATATAAGCTACGCACCACTTCCTTACTTTTATAACTAACATTTCTATTAAAAAACCCAGGATCCTATTTGCCCTATTTCTTGCTTCTAAACATTGCTTTGAAAATTTCATAGTCCTGTCTATCACTACTCCTAAATCCTTTCCCTCCTCTACTGCCTCTAGCCAACATCCCTCCATCTCATAGCTAAAGTTTGTGTTGTCTTTACTAAATGCATAACCTGACACTTTTCAGAATTAAACTCCATCTGCCACCGGTCTGCCTATGCTATCAGCCTGTCCAGGTCTCGTTGTATTCTGTAATTGTCCTTTTCACCCTGTACTGCACATGCTATCTTAGTATCATCTGCAAACTTTGATACTTTGCTACTAATTCCTATATCTAAATTGTTAATGTACACCAAGAAAAGAAGAGGTCCTAGCACTGATCCTTGGGATACCCCACTAACCACTTCCTTCCATTCAGACATTACCCCATTTAATACTACTCTCTGTTTCCTATCAGAAAGCCATTCACTAATCCAATCAACTAATCTACCCCCTATCCCATGTAGTCTCAATTTGTACACTAGCCTCCTATGCGGTACCTTATCAAACGCCTTGCTAAAATCTAAATATATAACGTCTATGCTATTTCCATCATCTAACTCCTTGGTAATATATTCTAAGATATCTAGCAAATTTGTAAGACAGGACCTCCCTGATCTAAAGCCATGTTGGGTATCTCTAATAAAATGGAAAGCCTTGTGGAAATGTTTTACATAAGTTTTGTATGTGGTACAATGATGCGCCATGTGTTTACATTCCACAGGTTGCTGGCTAGTGTCTTTCCCGCTCCATTCTTCCTCCCTTCATAAATTTAAGATCAACATTATAAAGTTACTTACATACATACATTAGTGTACATTATAATGACTTAGTCTTAAATTAAACTGCTTAAATGTTTAACTTTATGATTTTTACTTTCATTTAATTTTTACTGTACTATGATGCACTCTTGCTCTGTTTACTCTCAATGGAATTTCAAGTCAGGCATCAAACTTGTTATAATTGGTTTGCTTAACAAAAATTAATGCAACAAGTTTTTTTTTTAGGAACGTAACCTGTTTGTTAAGTGGGGGTTGCCTGTACTCAAATGCAAAAGTTTGATTTAATACTTGAAAAAATATCTGATAGTCGAATGTCCATACACATCACATGGTTGTAAACAAAGGTTCCTTAGCCTCTCCCTCCCCGACTCCGTTATTTGTGCAACAATAATACTAGAATAACATTCTTGTGTGTTCTGTCTATAGCTTTTCATCTATAAACTTACATTAACACCAAAGGCTTAATAGTGGTGAAAATATTTAGTAATCAAACGGCCACACTCATGATTGTAAACAAAGCTCTTGTCTCTCTCTCCCTGCCACCATTGTCCCGTTCTGATACCTTATTACCAGTAAAAGAAATTATCGATATTCCAGTATAATGGTACGCATCCCCAGTCCTGCTGCAGTCTTGAGAAAAACCACATTCTTCTGCGTTGTCGGTATTTTTTCATTTACAAATTTTCAATGGCACCAAAGAGGCTTATTGGTGGTGAAAATAAGGAATCTATTGAAAATGCAAGTGTTAGTGAGCCACAGCCATTCACTAGTGGGTTCACAGGAATCACACCAGACGTTTTCATGGGTGGTGACTCGTCCTCCGACGACCTCCCTCCTCCATGATCCTTAATTCCTCTGCTGATGAGGCAATAAAAAGGCAGTCATCTATGTAAGAAATTACACAAATCCCAAGTGTCCTGAGGTGAAAAGGGCTGGTTTTAATAATTTAGTGAAAACTCGAGGAACAGAAGTCAGTCCCTGAGGAAAACACGTAAACTGAAAGCAGTCATTCCTCCAAAAGAATTGGAGCCATTTCCTATCTCCTGGAGTAATAAACACAGAAAAATATGCATCTTTGAAGTCTATAGTACAGAAAAAACAATTAGGTTGAATTAACTGAATCACATCCTTGATGGAATTCATTTTAAAATGTATGTGTGTAATATGTTCATTCAGTTCTTTCAAATTCAAGATAACCCTGGCTGAACCATTTTTCTTAATAGTTGGGAATAGATTAGAGATAAAACCTCTCTTCGGAGAAAGAGAGAGAGAGAGAGAGAGAGAGAGAGAGAGAGATTAGAAAATTTGTTGTTTTTGTGTGTGTGTGTGTATTTACCTAATTGTATTTACCTAATTGTAACATACGGGAAAAGAGCTATGCTCGTACTGTCCCGTCTCCATATCTACTAATGTCCAGCTTTTCTTAAAATCATGAATATTCCTTGCGTTGACCACTTCCACGTCTAAACTATTCCATGCTTCCACCCTTCTATGAGGGAAGCTATATTTTTCACATCTCTCCTATAAGTGGCCATTTTAGTTTTTCCCATGCCCTCTCGACATTCTTTCATTCCACATACACAGATCTTCCCTATCCATTTTTTCCATGCCAATCATCACTCTGTATATTGCTATCAGGTCTCCCTTTCTCTTCTGTTTTCCAGGGTCGGAAGTTGCATTCTTTTCAGTCTGTCTTCATAAGTCAAATCTCTTAAGTCAGGCACCATTTTGTTGCAGCCCTCTGTACTTTCTCTAGTTTCCTTATGTGTTTCTTTAAGTTCGAGCCCACTGTATTGTTGCATATTCAAGCCTCGGTCTTATCATTGCAGTAATTATTTTCTTCATCATTTCTTCATCTAAATATACGAACGCCACTCTTATGTTCCTCAATAAGTTCAATACTTCTCCAATTATTTTGTTTATATGTCTCTCTGGCGATAGGTCATTGGTAATTGTCACCCCAAGGTCTTTTTCTTCATGACTGGTTTTATGTCTTCATTTCCTATCTTGTACATACTCCTGATTCTTCTTTCACTCTTGCCAAACTCTAATTTCTTGCATTTTGTCGTGTTGAACTCCATTTGCCATGTACAGCTCCATTTCCATATTCTGTCCAAGTCTTCCTGGAGTAGTTCGCAATCTTTGTCACATCTCACTTTTCTTAACAATTTTGCATCGTCTGCAAATAGGCTCACATAACTGGACACCCCATCCACCATGTCATTTATGTAGACCGCGAACATTACTGGTGCCAACACTGATCCCTGTGGAACTCCACTCTCCACCAAGCCCCATTCTGATGGTCTGTCCTTAATTATTGTTCTCATTTCTCTTCCTACCAAAAGTCTTCCATCCATTTTAGTAAACTGCCATGCACTCCTCCTACCATTTCAAGTTTCCAGATCAGTCTCCGGTGTGGTACCTTATCAAAGGCCTTTTTTAAATCCAGATATATTCCATCAGCCCAACCATCTCTTTCCTGTATTACATCTATCACCCTCGAATAGTAACATATCAGGTTTGTCGTGCATGAACGCCCTTTTCTAAAACCAAATTGACACTCACAAAGTATGTCATTTTTCTCCAAGAAGTCTGTCCATCTATTCTTCACCACCCTCTCACACATCTTAGCTACCACACTTGTAAGTGACACTGGTCTATAGTTCAATGGGTCTCTCTTGTTACCTGATTTATAAATTGGGACAATGTTAGCTCTTTTCCAGTCTTGGGGCACTACACCTTCCCTTAATGAGGCATCAATTACTTCACAAACTTTTTCTGCCAGTTGCTCCTGCATTCTCTTAAAATCCATCCTGATACCCCATCAGGTCCCACAGCTTTTCTCACTTCTAAACTCCCCATCATATTCTTGATCTCCTCCACAGTTACTTGAAACTCCTTCATAATCCCTTTCTGTTCCATTACCAGTGGTTTGTCAAAAGCAGTCTCCTTTGTGAATACCTTCCGAAAGCATCCATTCATAGCCTCTGCCATTTCCTGGGATCCTCACTGCATACTCCATTTACTTCTAAACTTTCAATACTTTCTCTATTTTTGATGTTGTTGTTCACATGTCTGTAAAAAGCCTTGGTTGGTCTTTACATTTATCAATTATATCCTTTTCTTGTTTCTTTCTTTCTTCTCTTCTAATCAACACATATTCATTTCTTGCTCTTTTGTAACTTTCCCACTGCTTAATCCGTCTTTTCCTTCTCCACCTCTTCCATGCATCCTCTTTTCTTGTTCTAGCCTTTTCACATCTATCGTTAAACCAGTCCTGCTTTCCAACTTCTCTATGTTGTCTTATTGGTACAAATTTTTCTCACCTTCTTTGTATATTTTTATAAATTCCTTCCACTTTTCATTTGCTCCTTAGCACTCTTGAATTTCATCCAATTTGTCTCTTGAAAGAATTTCTTTAGGTTTCCAAAATCTGTCTTGGCATAATTCCATCTTCCCACTTTATATTCTTCATTTCTTCTAGATTTCTCTTCATCTATCACCTTGAACTCCAAAACTGCATGATCACTCTTTGCTAAAGGGCACTCCACCCTCATCTCCTCAATGACCATTGGCTCTGTACTAAAGACCAAGTCCAGTCTTGACGATGCTCCCTCTCCTCCAAACCTAGTATCTTCTTTGACCCACTGAGTTAACACATTTTCCATTGCCAGTGTCAATAGTGTATTTCCCATGTTGTCTCTGATCCTTCCATTGACCAGTCCTCCCAACACACCTCTTTACAATTAAAATCTCCCATCATTATAGTTCGTTCACAGCCACCCAACATTTCTTCCAGACATGTTCCTGTATCACTTATCATTTCTTCATATTCCTGTACTGACCATGCATTTGTCTTAGGTGGTACGTACACCACTATGTAGTGCCTCTTTTTCCTTCATTAGTTTCTGCTCTGATCTTTAGCACTTCTGCCTTTCCCATACCTTCTTTCACTTGATCCACCTTTATATCTTTTTTAACCAGCAACATCACTCCTCCTCCCATCTTACCTACTCTATTTCTTTTCCAAACATTATATTTCCCTTCTCCAACCATCATCAGGTCTTCTCCTCTCTCAGTTTTGTTTCAGTAAGACCCACAATATCTGGGTTCTTGTCCCTCAAGTAATCGTTGAGTTCTAAAATCCCGATATCACTCCATTTATGTTGGAATACATTACATTTCGCTCATACGTAAGTTTCTTTAGTCCTTTCTTGCTGTACTTTTCTGGGTTATGAACCACTTCCTCAGTCTCATATCCAAGATTCTCCAGAAAAACTCTTTCTTCTCCTCTTCTGTCCTCTCTTCATTTTTTTCAAAGCCTCCTTTCTCAACTCATTTAACATTTCTCTTTCCTTTTCACCGAGATCTCTTCTCAACCAAATCTTCCTTGTTGTTTCCTGCTGGGCTAGCCTCCATGACTTCTCCACCAATTCATCTACATCCTTTTGTGACTTAAGTTTGATTCTTATTGGCCTCATACCTTCTCCTGTGAACTTTCCAATTCTATGGAAGTCCTCTATTTCTTGTACTAGGTCTTTTCCTCCTCCTGCACCACATTAATGATATTATTTATCACCTTTTTATGTTTTTCTCTCTCCATTTTACTCGGTGTCTTATCCTCCTCCACACCAAATATCACCACACATCTCTTTTTGTCTACAGTTTCCCTCACCAATGTCTCATTTGACTTAATAACCTTCACCACTTTCTCAGCAATCTTCTCTTCTATGATCTGTTGATCTATAATTTCAGCAAGGCCCAAAGTTTTCTCCCCAGACTCTTTGATTTCCTTTTCCAGACTTGCAACTTTGTAATTTACCTCCTTTCTTTCTACTTCCTGACTTTTTTTCCATTCAGCCTGCTTCTCCATCACTTTTCCTAGAGATTCTCCACATTTGTCGCAATTCACTTTAATTAGCTTAACTTCCTCTTTCAGTATTTCATTTTCTTTCTTCATATCGGCACACTCTTTCATTACACTGTCATAACTCGTTTCCAGGCCCCCATACTTTTCAAACAGTTTTTCAATTTTACCTTCCAACTCCAGAATTTTCTTCACATAAACGCTCTTCTCCATTATTCCTTGGAATCCTGTGAAGTCTGATTCATCTTTCGAGTTCACGGCCGCCATGTTGCGCAGATATAAACAAACCAGCTGATGGCTCAAACGCAGGCTACAGTTTATATTCACCTTCCCTGGACATTATTTTGCTAATCAATAGTTAACATGACTATATGGAGACGGGACAAACATTACAAGCTCCTTTCCCACCTTGGTTACTCTTAGGCAATGGTAACTGTAGAATTAGAGATGATTGCTCTGGAGCTCAGCGACCACATCCGCCATCGACGGTGTCCGTGTGTGTGTGTGTGTGTGTGTGTGTGTGTGTGTGTGTGTGTGTGTGTGTGTGTGTGTGTGTGTGTGTGTGTGTGTGTATTTACCTAGTTGTATTTACCTAGTTGTAGTTTTACAGGGCATGGGCTTTATGCTCGTGTGGTCCCGTCTCCATATCTACACTTATCCAATTTTTCTTTAAAACTATGTACACTCTTTGCTGATACCACTTCCTCACTCAAACTGTTCCAAGTCTCAACACATCTTTGCAGGAAACTAAATTTTTTAACATCTCTCAGACATCGTCCTTCCTTAGTTTCTTACTATGCGATCTTGTGCTTCTAAAGTCATATTCTTCTCTCAGGATCAGTTTCTCATTATCCACTTCATCCATTCCGTTAATCAATTTATAAACTTGTATCAGATCCCTCTCTCTTCTCTGCTCCAAGGTTGGTAGATCCATTGCCTTTAGTCTCTCCTCATATGCCATCCCTTTAAATTCTGGAACCATTCTTGTATCCATTTTTTGTAGTCTCTCTAATTTTCTTATGTGTTTCTTTTTATGGGGAGTCCACACAACTCCTGCATATTCCAATCTAGGTCTTATTTTAGTACTTATCAATTTCTTCATCATTTCCTTGTCCATATAGTGAAATGCTACTCCAATATTCCTTAGCAAATTATACGTCTCTCTGAAAATTCTATCAATATGGCTGACCGGTTGATTATTTTCTTCCATTGTCACTCCCAAGTCCTTTTCCTTTTTTACTTTTTCTAGTTCTACTCCATGAGTGTGTGTGTGTGTGTGTGTGTGTGTTTTCACGAATGTTACAAGGCGGGACGCATGTAACTTATCTTCGAGAGGAGAGGGGAGGGAGGGAAGGGAGATGGGGAGGAGGAAAGGAAATGGGAGGGAGGGGAGGAGAGAGAGAGAGAGAGAGAGAGAGAGAGATGGGAACAGTCTATGCCATTGGGTAATTTTAGACACAAGGCGGGACGCATGTAGCTTATCTTTAGTGATTGGTGGAGACAAGGATAGTGGGAGGAGCACTAGGATTTCAAAGACAGCATACGGCGTGTGTAATTGGTATCCAACACACTATACGGGACAACTGAACTGAAGACAGCTCAGAAAAGAAATATGACGCCTACGTAGGCGTCACCGTATATGCCACTGGGGCTTCATGATGCCTACATAGGCGTCACCGTATTGAAGGGGTTAATCCTGGCAGCGATGGTTTTATCAGGCAAGCCTTCCAAAATCAAGGCCTTTCGCCAGAGGTTTCCAGGTTTCTGCTTAACTCGTGGAGAAAGAGCACAAAAGCACAATATGGGAAACATGTCAAAAGATGGGTGTCATTTTGTCGCGGGAGGGAAATTGATCCATTTTCACCACCTGTAAATGTTTTGCTTGATTACTTGTTTTTGGAGTTTAAGAAAGAGAAAGGCCAAGGTTATAGCTCTATCAACACTCTCCGGTCAGCTATCTCAACAGTAGCTTTTATCAATGGTCAGCCTGCAGGGAGGCACCTCTTAGTTCGCAGGTTTATGAAAGCGGTTTTCAAGGAGAAATTCATCCCTTGCTCGCCTTCAATCCACCTGGGATCCGGAATAGGTTTTAGATCACCTAAAGAGTCTAGGCCGGGATAAAGACTTATCACTCATCCAGTTATCGAGGAAATTAACAATGCTTATGCTCCTAACATCTGGCCAACGGGGTCAAGCACTACATTTACTGGACATAAGGAATATGAGTATCTCAGACTCTAGGATTTCGTTCCGAATAGGAGATCCTCTCAAAACATCTAGGCCCGGTAATCATATGTCAGAACTAGTCTTTGAAGCATATGTACCAGACAGACGCGTATGTGTCTTCACCACTAGTTTACACTACCTTGACAGAACGAAAGGCTTAAAGAGGAATATTACCAGATTTTTTTTAACAACGAAACAACCCATAAAATTGGCATCAAGGGACACTTTACATCGTTGGACCAAGGATATAATGAGAGCTACTGGCATTGATCTTTCTATGTTTTCTCCTCATTCCATCAGATCAGCTTCATCCAGTAAAGCAGCCCTGAAGCTCCCACTATCCACCATTTTGTCCTCTGTAGGTTGGACCAATGCATCAACCTTTGCAAAATATTACAGGACACCTCTGAATAAACATTGTCAGTTTGCAAATGCTGTGTTGTCTTAAGTTCTTGTTTGTCAGGTTTATCTCCTTTCTTGTGTGTATAAAATTATGCACTGTTCTGAGCCAATGTATTTCCATTTTTCTGTTCTGGAGTTAATTGATTAAAGCATCTCTTTGGGATTGCTGTGTTTGTTTTATGCATACATACATGTTTCAGGTTGTATACCTCTCAAATAACTATATATTGCTTTGAAATGTATATATATACAGTATCCACAAAGCACATATCTTGTAGGTTTGATGAATCACTCTAAAGCTCTCATTGAATCCGTTGTGACGCTGTTAGACTATCGTGAAGTGAAATTGTAAGATTAAACGAATACTTACCAAGTGTGAAGTTTGATCGTAATTTCATGAACAGTTTAACTGCACCACTTAGGATTAAATGCCCACCCTTCCCTTCCCTCTGCCTACACAGTGTTGAATGTGGAAATCACTGGGTAATTTATGTGCTATATTTATTACTCTTTTTTGCTGCTTCCTCAAACCTACACTCTGAATGACTGGCGTGTGGCGGGTGATGCGGGCATCTCATTTAATCCTAAGTGACGCAGTTAAACTGTTTGTGAAATTACGATGAAACTTCACACTTGGTAAGTATTCATTTAATCTTACAATTATAATGTATATTGATTTTAATGCAAGTTTAATTTTTGAGTTACTTGTGTTAACCTAAGGATGTAAAAATTCCATAGCTAATAAAGTAATGATTCTGTTTTGTAATCATGTGCATTGTGTATAATTTGTTGCATATTAATTATTTAGGATCATGGCAATACATTAGAAATTTAGAATAAACTAAACTTTTTTCTATTTAATTGAAAAGATAAGGTGAAAGCTCATTTTTCTGAATTGGTCTACTAAGGTCTAATGAATTGATATCAAAGGATGTCAGATTTAATTAAAGAGAAACATACACAACAAAATGAGTTTATTTTGCTAATATTTTGTGTCTGTTTTACAATTTTAATAATTTTGAAAATATTTTTGATCGCCAAAATATCGTCAATAGAATTAATAATGGAAATGTACAAAACCAAATGGTCGCTAAAGGAGTAAGAAGTAAGAATTTAAAATAACTGACAAGAATCAGAAGACTGAGAAGATATTCATTCCAATTATTGAGTAATTTACCTTTGCAAATGGCTTCAAAAAGCTTCTAGAATTGCTCCTATTTCATAAACGTTCTCAGAAGGACTTACAGTATCCCCCAAAACAAAGCCTCCCATCTGATAACGCTCGCCGTCCACCAACTCATCCTGGTGTCCAGTGCAGTAATCACTATAAGTATAAGTAGTAGTATTGGTACCGGTAGTAGTATCGGTATAGGCCCAATTAGGTGGTATCGGTATCGGTATCGGAATCGGCCAAAATTCTGGTATCGATATATCTCTAGTGTATAATTCTTAATTTGCTTCCCAATTGTGGTGCTCTGACTAAATGAAAATTAACAATTTTTGTTTCTGATTTTGAAAAATAAACAGGTAAATAAACAAATAAGCATAACCTGCATACCCACAACATGGATTATTATGATAACTTTTGCTTAAACATATTACTAAAACCATTATTTCAAAATTATTTATAAATTGTATGCTCTCCACGTAAATTGTGGGGCTTTGAATAATACAAAGCTGATTCCTGAAAATGTGATTTTCTATAAAAAAGAAAAAAAAATTGGCTGTGACCGGCTAATAGGCTTCAGCGAATGCTATTTCACCAGTGAGATATACAGATTGATCAGCCAACAGCTGTTGTATTCTCTCATTAGACAATCCAGAGGGATGTGACATGCCAAATTTACCTGTCAAAAATATCAGAAGGTAAAATAATAATATGTATTACACACATGTAGAATGAGAGAATAACTGTACCAAGACTCTTATCAAATCCCAGAGAACATATTTAGCATGAGTTATAGGTGCTAAGGCCCTGTATATCACATATACAGGCCTGTAAACAATGTTTTCCCCCCTATGTATGTTCATGAGTCAATATTTCACAAACAGACTTTGTGGGTCCACCTTCCTTTACTTAGGAAGGAAAGAATATTGCCAGCAAGGAGCCTGTCTATCCTCCTCTAGATGTGATGACCATGAGACACTCAATTCAGACCAATAGACTTTGGAGTCTGGTGTGTGTGAAAAATGGCAGTCACATTCCCGTTTGAGGGTTAACCACATTCTTTGATAGTTCTGTATTCACAATTTTGTTTTTCCTTAGTCAAGGATAGAGAGGATGAAGAGAGCCTACTTTGTCTGGTGTGGGCCATCTTATCACAACGTGTTCCACTTCCGGATCTAGGAATCTTTTGGCTTTGGGACAAGATCCCAAAAGCACATATCTAAAACAGGAATATCTCTTTTCCCTTCATGATACAATTAAGACAGCCCACAAGTCTTTTTCTGAGGATTTAAGCCTCTTGTTTTAGGTCCAAGCTCATGATACCATAGATATTGCTACTTTTATGCTTCTATGGAAGAACAGTTACATTACATCCATATTAGAAGCAGTCTTCTAGGAGACTCTTTCAGTCCTTGAGAGACATTGAGAAACAGGAAGATATCTCTGTCCTCAGTCCAGTAGTTGCTGCTTGGAGGTGAGCTAACTTCTCAATCAACTTGATCATCTCTCAAGTCAGCAAGTGCCTTATGTGTCAAGCTTTCTCTAGTTTGTGTTATTGGGTATTTTATGGTTTTGCATTTCTCAACAAATGCATCTAAACACCAGACTTTTGATTAACAAGGAAAATCCCAAAGGAAGCTCCATGGGGTAGTTCCTTATGCTGTTTTTGCTCTCTCTATCACCTTGCACTGCTCTCTCATGCACCAATACTCATGGTTTATTAGAGCCAGGATGCAGTCTCCTCAACATTCATATGTCTTTAGACCCTAAATATATTTGTAACATGTATTTATAATGTGGACCTTTCACTTTTTGTCATATTCCACACTTATGGCATGACTCACATTCTATCGTGGAAATCTGTTGATATAAGAAGCTCCTTCTATCTGAAATATATGACATTTTCAGACATGATTTTTTTTTTTCACTTACTTGCTTCTTATATAATTATGTACATTACCAACCCATCCTCCCTGCTTTTTATCATTGCCTCAAGAAATAAAGATGGTCTCAGCTGAGGGAGGCATGGTTGCTATAAGTTGCCAGAGGTAGAATACAAGTTTTTTTTTAATATGGGAATAGATGGCTGGATGGATAAGGGGCATTGTGAATGTAATAGAAGAAGCAAGTGAAAAGTACATTTTTATGTCTAAAAATGTTATGATGTACTGTGTAAGATAAGGAATGCAGTTAATATTTTTTTATGGAAATACTATGTACTCCATGGATTCATCTGTATGAAGCTGTATTTCCATGATTTAACAGATGGACCAACGTCCCAGCTTCGTCTTGATCCTCACGGATGACCAGGATGTTGTGCTGGAAGGAATGTGGCCCATGCAGCACACCAAAATGCTTGTAGCAGAACAAGGGCTCACCTTCACCAATGCTTTTGTTGCAAGTCCCCTTTGTTGTCCGAGCAGGTATTTTTCTTAACCTTTTTTGAACTTCTTTATTGTTTATACAATTATATTATCTTCTTCATGGGAGAATCTCAGTTTTATATGTGATGCCTTACTACTCCTGAAAATGTTTTTCAAGCAGGTGGTCATGAAATATCAGTTTCCATTTTTCTCATTTCATTTATCTTCCACTTCTTTCTCATATATATTCCTATACTTTAATCTGCTATTTGATTAATTATACCTCTTTGATATTCATACAATCATGAAAGACAATCAAAGCACATTCACTTATCATACTGAAATCATGTATTATGAATTCTAGGAAGCAGCCAAAGTAAAGGAAAATTCCTGTTAATCATCCTCACAGACACTCATAATTACCTTTAGTTCTTAGTCCTCATTTTTTGGCCACTGGCATTTACTGGTAGCTCCAAACAATTTACCAGTTGGCACAAATACCAATTCATCAACAGCAACATCAACAATAGCACATGCAGAAGTGATAACAACCAAACAATCACAATTCATCCATCTCACCAACATCATACTGACAAATCCCTTTTTATCCACACAGTGGAGCCCAAAATCTAGCTCTATCCACCTCACAAACAGTTAGACTGCTCCCCACAGCTTTTTCCTTAATAACCCTCCAGAAACCTTCCATGTGCACACCAAAACCATTGTTCTTCCTCTCCTCTTCATATCTCCATCACCTAACACAACGACCCCACTTGTTCCAACTAAACTTTTGTTTAGGACTTTAATTTCCTTAAGAAACAGCCATCCATTTTTTTATTAGTTTTTTGTTATCCTTGGCCATTCCCTTCATACATAAAATAGAAAAAAAGAAAAGATTAATTTCTTGCTTGATGTGTCTGTTGGTCAATGATTTATTAAGCATTACTGAACAATGCCAAAGCACCATTGATTATATAGCCTCTTCATGAGCCACAACCAAGTTTCCTTCATCCTGAGTAACTTTGTCTGCTACCATAAGAGACTTGAAGATGATCATATCAGCTTTGATGATGTCCTTGCTGACTTCTTTCAGACTGAAGTCAGACTTCAATGCCTCCAACATCTGTGTTACATTCCACAGGAGTTGATGGATGGCAATTACTACTTCTTTTAGTATTATCTTCTGAAATGTCTTTATTTCTTTCTCTTATGCCATTATCAAACAAATACTTCTTCATAGTTCCAACCTGCTTGTCATTTTTTTTTTTTTTTTTGCACTCTGGAGCAAAATATTGCCCTGATAAACATCCTCCTGAATGTCTCTTTCCTCACTACAAATCTCATACTCAAAGGATTTGAAACCAGAAAACACGCCATTTGAGATTTTAGAGTCTGGGACTGGTGGAACTGATTGATTAGTGAGCAGAACTTGATGAACTCAACAGTTGTGTTGACCCTAGAGTAGGCGAGGTTGAATCGGATACCAGTGTTGTACTAGCTTTTACAGGCTGTCTTTTTTGTGTAAGCTGTTTTCATATTACCATTAACCTCTTCCCAGCAGAGGGTCTATAGCAAGGAATATACAAGAAGGAAGTTATGGTGTGGGTTAAAGCTTGGAGGACAGCAGCGGTGCTGCCATCTGTTAGGAGCGAGCACTTTCATAGAAAACGTTTTCAGGAGTAACTTCAGAAGATTTCTCCCATGCTTCCCTCCATCCCACCCCCTATTATTCCCTGCATTCTTTTGTGGTTATGGACTCATAAGGCAAATAAAACATGTGTATATATATATATATATATATATATATATATATATATATATATATATATATATATATATATATATATATATATTACACAGGGGATCCTTGCAATTTGAAGGGGTTAGGACGGTTTTTCATCGGTCGAATCAGCGCTTATTCTAATCATGAAGCAATTTTTCCCATAAGATACTTAAGAATTAGGGGGGATAGGGACCAATCTCCAGCCTAGACCCCCCAAAACATCACTGTAACCTCTAAAATACCAACTTAGATTAAATCAGTACAGGTAACTCAAATTTCAAAATTTGCATAAAACAAACATGTAATACTCATAAGAAACAATAGATAATAGAGGGGATGTGGGATGTGGGCCAAATAGTTAAACAAACCTATTGCGCAAATTTAATTAATTATAATATTTTTTCGGTCGTGTATTAACAAAACCGCATAAATTAAGCATGTGTAAATCAATAGTTACCTGTACTATTAAAAGCTTCATTTATATCACACAGGGTAGCGTCGGTTTAAGGGGGATGTCCAGTTTAGAGACCGAAAAATATGAAAAATAATGTTTTTTTGTAAAACAAAAATGTGGTAGGTATCCACGTTAGCTATTATTTCACGAAGTTTTATGGCGAAACATGCATTAGTTTCTGTTTGAATGCCATTTAGAGGTCCCATACTCAACCACATGCATTTGTTTACATCAGCAGAATCAGATTTTTTTTCTCAAAAACTACGAAAGAAAGGCAAAATATTAACTTTTTTTTGGTGGACATATTACGGCAACACTGAAAGTCTATGAGTGGCATCAATCAAGACGCCAGTGAGACTCAGTAGGGGGAAAGCTTTCAGAGAAAGAGGTAGTTGCTGCGTTTCTCACTATCCGCCCTTCACTCTGCTAAACAGCATGTAATTTATTTACTGCATCCTGCTTTTCACCTACTGCCAACCATGGGACAGCTGTTTAAAAGGAATAAACAGAGGAATAAGGCCTGGAATATGAGTATGGAAACTCAAAGAATAAAAAGAGCGTGTTGAACCTGACACCTCAAATGCTTCAGTGCACATCCTCGCGTCACCCACCACCACCACCCTCACCACCGCCACACAACAGCTCACCACATCTCAGCAGAACAAAGACAAGGAAATGAAGAAGAAAAGGCCTCATTACTCACAATTAGAGAAGCTCTTCTACAATATATTGGGAAAGGAAATTAAGATGTGGAAAGTGACGACAAGCTTGTCATGCTGATGAAAAGGAGGCTGAAACATCTTCTTTCCTCTCTTATTTTATGCCCAGATCCTGCCTGCCTTTGACTACAGTTTCGAGCCTGGTGTATACGAGAAACCATAGCTATGCACTACGCAACATGTAACTTCAAGAACACCTCTTAACCAGAAAAAGTGAAAGCTGGACGTTGGAAGAAAAGCCTCTTCACAACCAACATATCATTGACAGGAAGGGACTAGGAGCCTCATATACATATAATTGTATTATGAGATTGTAGATAATATATAACTTATAGTAAACCTGAATAAACTTCCTAGTGTGTTATAACGGGATCAAGATCGATCGATAAACTTTATCAGACCGTATCTCAAAACATAAGTTATTCCCCTTCTAAAACCTATTTTAAAGCCAATTTTAGCTTGATTTCAATTAAACAAAAACTAAAAAGGAGAAAAATACTTCTTTCAATTCACGTTGCTATTTTGACCTGTAATTTTGTATTGATATTTTTTTGGTAAAAAGTAAAAAAAAAAAAACATTTAGAAAAAAAAAATTCATAAAACAAAAACAAAAGATGAAATAGAAAAAATCTGACAACATGGAAACCTTTCATATTATAACGTGTCTTTGCCACAGGAAAATGAAGGTTATGGAGCAAATAATAATGCCAGAATAACACTCGTAAGTTTTAGTTGCAATTATAATTGCATGGCGGGGTTGGGGACTAGAATGGGGATGAATGTCTAATATTGATGTACATGTTCCCAATACTTCACAACATAAAAATCAGAGTGTTTCATGCATATTTACCGGAGATTTAACAACACTGGTCTAAACCAGATGCTCGCCTATTATGATACACGGAATGCGGGCCATGGTTCTTAGTGCAAAACCAGGAACATCATCACACACAAGCTGGTCGCATTCTTGCTATGCTAGGTAAACGGCTCAGCAACCAAGATTAAGCCTAATCAAAACAAACCAGAAAAAAACCATGCTGCTTATATTTCAACCTGTGCTTCATGCTACCATTGCACTTGCACTTCCAGTTATTGAAGAAAAGGAAGAAAAGGAAACTAGGCAAGAACCAAGAGTTGCGCATCAGCAACTTTTGGAGTCGGGGAACGGTTGCCATGTACCCAAACTTTCGACATGATATACATATATTTGATCTTTCTAAACTGATGAAATATTTAATATTCAATGTATGAAAAATTCAGGCACATACTTTTAGCTTGAATGATAGGGTTTTATTACATACCTTTTGTTAATTTTTTCATTAGGATAACATACACCTAACCCTCCGTTATCACGGGAAATTGGCGCCTAAAAAAACGCGCGATAGTGGAAAACGCGATAACAGAAATGAAGAATAAATAGAGAATAATTAAATTGGTGCCTCAACCCAAAATTTTTCCAAAAAAAAACAGCCCTGAACAACAGAATACCATGTGCGAGACTGAGGGGTGGTGGTGGTGGTGGTGGTGATTAGCAGAGTGACTAGAATTAGCTCCCTTATTCAAATCACGTGACGTGAATACATAGCGATGATTTGCTGCTGGCTCCTCCTCCTCCTCCTCATGAACATTATCTTCCCCCTCTCTACCTTTTCCTCCTCCTCCTTCCATTTAAACATTCATCAGTGTGTGGTTGGAATATAGGTACTAGTACTTCTACTATTACTACTACTACTATTACTACTACTACTATTACTACTACTACTACTACTACTACTACTACTACTACTACTACTACTATTACTACGGGTGCGCGATAACGACTTTTCAGATGCGCTAAAATTGAATTTTGCAGATTTTCATAATATCGTGATTCGTCCACATTAGCTCCGACTGTCACTTCCACGTAGTGCTCCCTGAGTTATGCTAACGACAGCGGTGAAGCTACGACAAGCCCAGCAAGCCAGTAGTAGATTAGAATTTGCTTGTAACACTTAAGGACCAGCCTCGGACAGACGAACAAACAGAAGACGATAATGGCAAAGTCATAAGGAGAAGAATCAGGAAAATATTAAAATAAAATGTGGAACAAAAAATATTGCCACCTACCTCAAAAGGAAGAAGAGATTTTAGACTTGATGGAAGACAGAAAAACTGACATATTAGGCTTGGCAGAAATCAAACATAGAGGAGAAGAAAAAGGAAGAGAACTGAGACAAGGATATGTTTTGATGTATAAAGGAGTTGAAGAAGGAAGAAGAATACATGGATTAGGTATGATTGTAGGGCCTAAGTTATCAGCCCACATCCAAGATGTGAAATTGATAAACGAACGACTAATGAAAATCAAGATCAAAGTAAAAGATAGGAAATTCACATTTTTTCAGATCTATGCACCACAACAAGGTCGCACAGAAGAGGTAAAAGAAGAGTTTTTAAATAAGTTAGAGGATAATTGTAGAACAAATCATGAAGAGACAATCATCATGATGGGAGACTTCAATGCTAGAGTCGGAAATGAAAGAAGAGGAATTGAAACAATCATTGGACCATTTGGTGAGCCACACAAGAACGAAGAAGGAGAAAAGCTAATAGACTTTTGAGTAAGAAATGATTTGAAAATTATGAATGGGTTTTTCAAACACAGAGAACAACATATGTACACTAGATATTGATGGAACAATAATACAGGAGAGTTTGATAAAAAAATTAGTCATTGATTACTTCATATCTTCAGATAAAAGAGTTGTAGAAAACAAAAGTTGTCCCAGGTGTAAGTTTGGATTCAGATCACAGACTTGTTATAGGAGAAGTGAAAATACCAAAAGTAACTGTCCCAATAAAACAAAAAGGGAAGGTGATAAAAATAGAAGGTTTAAAAGAACCAGAAACAAAAGAAAAATACTGACTGAAAGATTAGAAGGATACGTACAAAGAGAAGAAATTATGTGGCAAGATGTGAGTAGCATAATTAAGGAAGTTGCAGAACAGAAATTAGGAACAAAATGGGTAGGGGGTAGTAAGAAGAAACACTCCCCATGGTGGTCTGAAGACTTGAGGAAACTGGTACGAGATAAGACCAAGAAACTTAGAGTTTGGTTGAAGAGAAGAACAGTAGAAACAAGACAGGAATATGTGGAAGCAAGAGGAAAAGTAAATTAGGCAAGAGTGGAAGCTAAGAGTAGATGGTTGGAAGAGAGAGGTAGAGAATTAGAACAAGATGTACTTCAGGATAAGAAAAAAATATACAGACTTGCAAAAGCATATAGAAAACAAGAAACTGGTTTGATAAATATGAAAAACAGTAATGGAGAAATTATAACAAAACCTGAAAAAATAAATGAAAAATGGACCACATATTTTGAAGAATTACTAAATATAAAACCAGAAGAACAGGAAGAACCAGTATTAAACCATGACCAAGAAGAAGATCTCGCAAATGAGGATAATATAACGGAGGAAGAATTGGATGATGCAATCTCAAAAATGAAAAATGGAAAGTCTCCAGGTTGTGACGGACTAGTAATAGAACTAATAAAACAAGGAGGACACCTTCTGAAGATGAAAATCTTACAAGTTTTGAATAAAATATGGATAAGAGGAAGTATTCCAGAAGAATGGGAAAAACAATAATAGCACCTATATACAAAGGAAAAGGAGAGAAAGGAAACTGCAGGAATTATCAAGGGATCTCACTGATAAACCACATCACAAAGTTTACAAAAGAATCCTGGAAAAGAGAGCCAGAGAGATCATGGAAAACAAACTTGGAGAGAAATAGTATGGGTATAGACGAAATAGAAGCACTACGGATCTTATATTTGCGTTAAGGATGATAATAGATAAGTCATGGGAATTTAACAGACCAGCTTATGTAGCCTTTATAGACCTACAGAAAGCGTTTGACTTGGTACCAAGAGAACAACTATGGCAGTGTTTGGAAGAGAAGTATGAAATAAAAGGTCGGTTGAAGAAAGCAATAATGAGCCTCTATACGCCTTGTCAATGTAATATAAGAACAGGAAACAAGAACGACAAGTGGTTTAATTTAAGATCGGGAGTAGAGCAGGGTAGTGTTATATCACTTCTTCTCTTTATTGCATACATGGATGATATAATGAGGTGTTATAGAAGAGGATATAGACAAATAGGAGAAGGGGATACGATGATCTCTGCTGATGATATAGCTGTATGGAGTGATAACAGACAAGATCTGGAAAGAGCACTATTGAGATGGAATGAAGTACTGACAAATGCAAGTTTAATGATGAATGCGGAAAAAAAAGAAATCATGACAGTCAGTAAAAGGGAAGAAGAAGACGTTGTGGTAGATATACAGGGGAGAACAGTGAAAAATGTCAAAGAACTAAAATACCTTGGAAGTATATTTTCATCAAAGGGAAACAATAAACAAGAAATAACTGAAAGAATAACACAATATACTAAAACAACACGAGCATTATATACACTACTCAAAGATGTACATATACCTCTAAACAACCAAGAAAATCATATTTGAAAGTGTTCTAACTCCAACTTTGACGTATGGTTCCGAAACATGGACAACAGACAAGAAGGAGAGAAGCAGACTACAAGCAGCAGAGATGAGAGTTTTAAGACTAATCACAGGAAAGACGAGAAGAGACAAAGTCAGAAACAAAAAAAATAAGAGATGTTGGGAGTTGTCACACCGCAGAGAAAAATAGACGTGGCTCAGTTCAGGTGGTTAGGACATCTTGAGCGGATGGAGGAGGGAAGAATTTCCAAAAGAAGATGGGAATGGATACCAAATGGTAACAGACCAAGGGGAAGACCTAGGAAAAGATGGAGAGATGCAGTAGAAGAAACATTGGATAGATATGACATGCCACAAATAGAAGAACTTAGAAGACAAGGAACCATTCAAGACAGACAAGAATGGACGAGGAGGCTGGTTCCACTGACAGAGAATCATCTCTAACTGGGAACCAAAGTAAGAAGTAAGTAAGATTTTCATAAGTGCACGATAACGCCTCAACGTGATAACGGAAGGACGCGATAACAGAGGATTAGGTGTACAAAGAACCAGAATGGATATGAAGCCATCCCAACTCTACTCCGCTAATCCCGGGAAAGCTCCAGCCATATGGAGTGGATGTTCCTCGTCCCGCGTATCATAGGCCAGTGTGATAATCCCTTACACGAATTTATGGCAAATTGGGGTTAGCAGCAGATTTGACCGCATGGGTGGCGCGGGACATATGAGTGTCGAATTGGTGAATCAGTTGGTTGAACCTTGAGGATTGGGTAGTAATTAACTGAGTTCGAATTGGCAATAATTCAAACTGCGAACGGTCAAATCACAAGGATCCCCTGTATATGCGTTTTCTGCCCGCCTGGGCTACAACATACTCGGTGCTTACTTGCACTGCCTACGTCTGTCTCCTGACCCCTTCTGTCCTTGGTATAGAGTAGACTACCCCTGAAGCTATGGAACATTTCCTGCTTCAGTGTCCACACTTCCACTCTCACCATACAGCACTACGCTCCCAGCTCCACCCTGACCATCACAACACTCGACCTGCCCTCCAGGGGGCCTCAGGCATTCACTTCTCTCAGCAACTTGCTGTCCTTTGCCTTACTTGTGCCTTCTTGAGGAAGACTAGCCAGCTACCATGCCTATACCCACACAGGACTACCCCAGGGCTCATAAGGATCCATAGATCTTCGTGTCCTTAACTGTTGGATCCTTATGAGCCCTGGGGTAGTCCTGTGTGGTTATCACAGGCGTGGTAGCTGGCCGGTCTTCCTCAAGAAGGCACAAGTAAAGTGTAGGACAGCAGGTTTGAGGTGCAGGAGGTTTGCCAAGGCAAAACATACCCACAGGTCTGTTGCCCAACCCTTTTGTAATATCACCAGTGACGTAGGCATATTGCAGTCTGTTAAGGCACCTCCTTCTGTTCAGGGGTCAAGGCTGCCTTTGTTTTGTCCAACATTCATGGCAGTTCGGAGATTTCATTTCAGGACAGTAGTGTTTTATCCCAGGATGAGCTCACAGCTGAGGATTTGGCTTCCCAGCAGGGCTCTAATCCCCTAGTTGCTATTGACCTCTCTTTGTTTTTGAAGTCTTGGCAGGAGGAGGTGCTTGCTTCTGTCAACTCTCATGTTGCTTCTCAGACAGGAGATTTGCATAGTTCTGTGCCTCCCCCCGCTATTGACCCTTCTCTTCCAGTTGTGCCCTTGTCTTCGGACCCGGACCTAATGCAGTTCAGTTCCCCCAGGAGTCCTGATGCAAAAAGGTGTGTGCAATCACAACAAGTCAAGGGGCCAGGGGGAGCTGTCTGAGGACTAGAGGTGCCTCTTAAGCGTTCATGTCCACCTAAGGATGATGCTAGGAGGCTCAAGAAGTCCTGTCCCACCTCAGTGGTGTCCAGCAAACGTCCCTTCTCGGGACCGGTCAGTGGGGGGGACGGGGGGAGGTGGGCTGGTGCATTAAGCCTGGCCACCTCCCCCATGGCCTTGGGTGAAGGCATGGCCAGGAGAGACACTTGCCCCATTGCCTTGTCTCCCCGCCCACAGGATGGCATACTTATGCCTTACCCACGGGCTGCCTCCTCTGTCCTTTTGGCCGATAGGGGCCCAGTGTCTGATGACCCCCATACAGCCCAATAAACCCACTGTCCTGCTCATACTAGGCCTCACAGCGGCTATGTTGCCTCTGTTTCTGCTGCTGCGACTTATCTCCGGACTGACCCAACATGCACAGACTGCCGTCGTCTTGGAGGTGATTTTTTTCTTCCCGATACGTACAATCGGCGTGTCCTGCTTGGTTCTCCTCTCCCTTCTTGTTATGGGTGGCAGGATTCAGGTGCCTCGACATCTCCGGGGCCTGGCAGGGCACAACATGACTCAGAGAGGGATGACGGGATCCCAACAGGACTGGAGGGGGATGAGGGGCGTGAGTTTCCGCCTCACGCCCGCGAAAACTCACGCCCCTTCCATGTACCATCATATGACGAACTACATTGACTCAGTGTTTGAGGATGTAATGGGCCAGTGGATTGAACTGGAATGCCCAGTCACCCTTGGTACCAGCACCACACCTACACAAAAGGGACCCATCCTGCTTGGAAGGATACAGACTGTCAGGGTTTTCATGGAGTAAGCCGACAGTACTTATTAGAGGGCAGATGAGAAGAATCTTATCTCAGTTGGCTATCCTTTGGGCAGGTTTGCTAAGATTTTCACTGTGGCGGGTCAGAAGGTTTAAAGAAAAGTTGCCTTGGTTAACCCTAGCCTCCACGCCACCCTAAACCCTAATGCCAGAGAGCCTCGCATTCTCCATGGGCGCCCGGTGGTGGCCAGGATGGAGGGGGTGGTCGCCAAGTCTAGAGATGCCCTAAACTACTCCTTTTGGGTGCTTAGGGGCCATGCATCTTCTGGCGGCTCATAACCTTCCTAAACACTTCTTGGACCTGGAGGAGCAGCTCTTTAAAGCCGTATGTATGGCGCTTAAGTCTTAACAACGCTTGCAGGGACTTGACTTACGTCATCGTTAACTTATGGACCTGGAGGAGGGAGACTTACTTCGGCAGCCTCAAACCCTCCTTCTCGCAGGTCGAAAAGGGCATCCTTTGAAGGTCTCTCATTTTTACCCCTCTCCTTTGCGATGAGGACCAACTTCAGGAGGCACTCCAATCCTCCAAGAGCAATGCTGATAGGATGCTCCATGAGGCTGCGCTCAGAGCTCTAGCCCAACCACGTCCTGCTCCGGGCACAACCTTGGTGGAATGTGGTCCCCAGCCTTCTACCACCACAGCCGTAAGGCCTTCTGCCACTCTCGCCCGAAGACCGCCCGTCTCCACTCGTACCAGGGACTCTCGGGGGTGGGTTTTGCAGCTCTTGCTCTTCTCGTCCCGGTGGGCAAGGAGGAGGACGGAAGGACAAGCCCTTTTGGAAGTGACAACCTTCCTCACCAGAGAGCAGTTGTGGGCTGTCTAACTCTCAGGTGGGAGGGATGGCTCAAGATAGGGGCAGAGATGTGGATCCTCGACATTCTGAGGGAAGGCTACAGGATTCCCTTCTCTGCCTCCCCACCACTCACAAGGAACCCAGAGGTTATGCCCAGGATCACTCAAAGGAGAAGCCCTTCAGTTGGAGATCCAACAACTGAAGGACAAGGGTGCAATAGAAGAAACACCTCCTACCCTGAGTTTTTATAGCCACATGTTTGTGGTTCTGAAGGTCTTGGGAGGTTTTCAGCCCATCATCGACCTCTCTATCCTAAACAAGTAGATCGTCTTCACCAGGTTCAAGATGGAGATGGTCAGGACCATCATATTTGCAATATGATGGGACGACTGGATGGTGTCTCTCGACCTGAAGGACGCCTAACTCCAAGTGCCCGTCCACCCAGGCAGCCAGCGTTTCCTGCGCTTTACTTGGGAGGGCAGCCACTTACAATTTTGAGTCCTTTGCTTCGGCCTCTCTACTGCCCCACAGGTCTTCACTTGACACATGGCGCCTGTCTCAGTGGAGTTCCATAGTCAGGGCTTCTGCATCCTCCGGTATCTGAACGACTGGTTAATCCTGGCTTCGTCAGCAGACGAGACTTGCAGAGCCACAGCTTGTCTCATCGACATTTGTTCCAATCTGGGGATTCACATAAATTGGGAAAAGTCCTCCTTGACTCCAGAATAGGAGAAGACCTTCCTCAGGATGCTAATTTGCTCTCCTTCTTTGAGGGTTTTTCAGATGAAGGGGAGGATAAACAACCTACAGAATACAATTCGCTCCTTCCTCAGTTGTCCGTCCCCACTGCAAAAGACTGGTTGCGACTTCTGGGGCACTTGTCCTCTCTCATTCACCTAGTGCCAGGATCGAGGAGAAGAATGCCCCTTGTTCAGGTTCAGCTGAACCAGCAGTAGACAGACAGACAGACAGTTGATGGCAGATGACCATCCTGTCTGCTGGGACCCCAGCAGTCATTGGGACCTGGAGTGGTGGCTGGAGGACCAGAACTTCACACATGGTCAATCTTCCCAACTAGCTATCCCGGACATCTTTCTCTTTACAGATGGTTCGAACGAAGGGTGGGGGCTTCTCTCCTTCAGTACTCTGTGAGTGGCCTCTGGGACAGCAGAAAGAGGTCTCTCCACGTCAATGTCAGTAACACCACCTCGAGAGGTGGTGTTCCCAGCAACCTGATAGCAACCTAGTTACCGTCCCTCCAAGTGTTCATGGATGCTATTTCACAGCAGAAGGTTGCTCTGACATTGTTAAAGTTTCTTAGAGTCTAGACGGAATCTCTTCAATCTGCCTATAATTCACCAAGATGGCCCGAAAACGTCCTTCATCTTCTGCATGTGGATTTTGATAAAGTGGTAAAGCTCAGAGGAAGATGGTGACTGACTGTGGTGTGAGTGGTGAAGGCAGTGATGCAGTGAGTGTTGTGTTTACGTATTCTTTGTTTTGTTGTTTTTTCTTATTATTTTTTGCTTTCTCTTATTATTTTTTGTTTTTCCCTCTACTTTAAATACACTGCTAGTATTAAGAGTGGTAAATAATAAAAACATGGTAATTTAGCCAAATAAATAGAGTATTTTGTATGAATTTTTTTGGACCACATCCCGAATCCCCCCTATTATCAATTGTTTCTTATGATAATTACATGTTTGTTTTATGCAAATTTTTGATATATGCAATGCCTCTTGGAACGCATCTATCGCATAAATCGAGTTATCTGTATATATATATATATATATATATATATATATATATATATATATATATATATATATATATATATATATATACACACACACACATATACAGGCAACCCCCGCTTAACAAAAGTTTACACAGAGAAATTTCGCTATAATGAACATTTCCTTTTACTACCATCTGCTCATTTAACGAACACCAAACTCAGCTTAACAAAATTTTCAGGTAATTTTTTCCAAGTTTGAAAGCCCTGCCATATCACGCAAGTCAACAGGCGTTTCAATACACCAGCGCCTCCTGTGGACAAAACCCGCACCACAGACTTCCTCTAGTTCAAGACAATAAAGCCATCAGCAGCAGCTCATCTTCCCTCGCTCATCATGCCACCAAAGTACCCTGCAATGTCACCTAGCGTTGCTACAAAGACCAGGAAGTCTCTTACTCTCGAAGTGAAGCTGGATATTATTCATAGACACAAGAGGGGCGAGAAAACTAATAGCATTGCTCGCCACCATGGCTTGACTCCATCTACTGTCTTTATTATTTTCAAGTCAGCAGACTCTATTAAGAAGGAGGGTGAGACCATATCTTCTTTGCATCTGAACTCGTGACTCTACACTGGATAAAATGGATAGCCTTGTGGAAATGTGGTACATAAGTTTTGTATGCAGGACGATGATGCGCCTTTGTTTATATTCCACAGGTTACCAGGTAGTGTCTTTCCCATGTCACTCTCCTTCCCTTCATAAATTTAAGATCAACATTATCAAGTTATGTACAGTTGCGACCAGTAAACTCCTTGCCATCTTAGCCCATATATTTTCCAGTAGCAATACCTGGCAGATCCACACCAGGTGAAGGCTTCAGGTTCCCTTGGATTGGTTAAACTCCCTCAAAAACTAAGCCTTAAAGCTCCACCCACCTGACCCTCCCTTCCTGGTCCATGCCCTGTCCCTCCCCGTGACCTCAGAATGTGTGTGTGTGTGTGTAATTCACTGTTTGATCTGCTGCAGTCTTTGACGAGACAGCCAGACGTTACCCTATGGAACGAGCCCAGAGCTCATTATTTCCGATCTTCGGATAGGCCTGAGACCAGGCACACACCACACACTGGGACAACAAAGTCACAACTCCTCGATTTACGTCCCGTACCTACTCACTGCTAGGTGAACAGGGGCTACACGTGAAATGAGACACACCCAAATATCTCCACCCGGCTGGGGAATCGAACCCCGGTCCTCTGGCTTGTGAAGCCAGCGCTCTAACCACTGAGCTACCCGGCCTGTGTGTATTTACCTAATTGTATTTACCTAATTGTAACATACGGGAAAAGAGCTATGCTCGTGTTGTCCCGTCTCCATATCTATTAATGTCCAGCTTTTTCTTAAAATCATGAATATTCCTTGCGTTGACCACTTCCACGTCTAAACTATTCCATGCTTCCACCCTTCTATGAGGGAAGCTATATTTTTTCACATCTCTCCTATAAGTGGCCATTTTAGTTTTTCCCATGCCCTCTCGACATTCTTCCATTCCACATACACAGATCTTCCCTATCCATTTTTCCATGCCAATCATCACTCTGTATATTGCTATCAGGTCTCCCCTTTCTCTTCTGTTTTCCAGGGTTGGAAGTTGCATTCTTTTCAGTCTGTCTTCATAAGTCAAATCTCTTAAGTCAGGCACCATTTTCGTTGCAGCCCTCTGTACTTTCTCTAGTTTCCTTATGTGTTTCTTTAAGTTCGAGCCCACTGTATTGTTGCATATTCAAGCCTCGGTCTTATCATTGCAGTAATTATTTTCTTCATCATTTCTTCATCTAGATATACGAACGCCACTCTTATGTTCCTCAATAAGTTCAATACTTCTCCAATTATTTTGTTTATATGTCTCTCTGGCGATAGGTCATTGGTAATTGTCACCCCAAGGTCTTTTTCTTCATGACTGGTTTTATGTCTTCATTTCCTATCTTGTACATACTCCTGATTCTTCTTTCACTCTTGCCAAACTCTATTTTCTTGCATTTTGTCGTGTTGAACTCCATTTGCCATGTACAGCTCCATTTCCATATTCTGTCCAAGTCTTCCTGGAGTAGTTCGCAATCTTTGTCACATCTCACTTTTCGTAACAATTTTGCATCGTCTGCAAATAGGCTCACATAACTGGACACCCCATCCACCATGTCATTTATGTAGACTGCGAACATTACTGGTGCCAACACTGATCCCTGTGGAACTCCACTCTCCACCAATCCCCATTCTGATGGTCTGTCCTTAATTATTGTTCTCATTTCTCTTCCTACCAAAAGTCTTCCATCCATTTTAGTAAACTGCCATGCACTCCTCCTACCATTTCAAGTTTCCAGATCAGTCTCTGGTGTGGTACCTTATCAAAGGCCTTTTTTAAATCCAGATATATTCCATCAGCCCAACCATCTCTTTCCTGTATTACATCTATCACCCTCGAATAGTAACATATCAGGTTTGTCGTGCATGAACGCCCTTTCCTAAAACCAAATTGACACTCACAAAGTATGTCATTTTCTCCAAGAAGTCTGTCCATCTAGTCTTCACCACCCTCTCACACATCTTAGCTACCACACTTGTAAGTGACACTGGTCTATAGTTCAATGGGTCTCTCTTGTTACCTGATTTATAGATTGGGACAATGTTAGCTCTTTTCCAGTCTTGGGGCACTACGCCTTCCCTTAATGAGGCATCAATTACTTCACAAACTTTTTCTGCCAATTGCTCCCTGCATTCTCTTAAAATCCATCCTGATACCCCATCAGGTCCCACAGCTTTTCTCACTTCTAAACTCCCCATCATGTTCTTGATCTCCTCCACCGTTACTTGAAACTCCTTCATAATCCCTTTCTGTTCCATTACCAGTGGTTTGTCAAAAGCAGTCTCCTTTGTGAATACCTTCCGAAAGCATCCATTCATAGCCTCTGCCATTTCCCTGGGATCTTCACTGTATACTCCATTTACTTCTAAACTTTCAATACTTTCTCTATTTTTGATGTTGTTGTTCACATGTCTGTAAAAAAGCCTTGGTTGGTCTTTACATTTATCAATTATATCCTTTTCTTGTTTCTTTCTTTCTTCTCTTCTAATCAACACATATTCATTTCTTGCTCTTTTGTAACTTTCCCACTGCTTAATCCGTCTTTTCCTTCTCCACCTCTTCCATGCATCCTCTTTTCTTGTTCTAGCCTTTTCACATCTATCGTTAAACCAGTCCTGCTTTCCAACTTCTCTATGTTGTCTTATTGGTACAAATTTTTTCTCACCTTCTTTGTATATTTTTATAAATTCCTTCCACTTTTCATTTGCTCCCTTAGCACTCTTGAATTTCATCCAATTTGTCTCTTGAAAGAATTTCTTTAGGTTTCCAAAATCTGTCTTGGCATAATTCCATCTTCCCACTTTATATTCTTCATTTCTTCTAGATTTCTCTTCGTCTATCACCTTGAACTCCAAAACTGCATGATCACTCTTTGCTAAAGGGCACTCCACCCTCATCTCCTCAATGACCATTGGCTCTGTACTAAAGACCAAGTCCAGTCTTGACGATGCTCCCTCTCCTCCAAACCTAGTATCTTCTTTGACCCACTGAGTTAACACATTTTCCATTGCCAGTGTCAATAGTGTATTTCCCATGTTGTCTCTGATCCTTCCATTGACCAGTCCTCCCAACACACCTCTTTACAATTAAAATCTCCCATCATTATAGTTCGTTCACAGCCACCCAACATTTCTTCCAGACATGTTCCTGTATCACTTATCATTTCTTCATATTCCTGTACTGACCATGCATTTGTCTTAGGTGGTACGTACACCACTATGTAGTGCCTCTTTTTCCTTCATTAGTTTCTGCTCTGATCTTTAGCACTTCTGCCTTTCCCATACCTTTTTCACTTGATCCACCTTTATATCTTTTTAACCAGCAACATCACTCCTCCTCCCATCTTACCTACTCTATTTCTTTTCCAAACGTTATATTTCCCTTCTCCAACCTTCATCAGGTCTTCTCCCTCTCTCAGTTTTGTTTCAGTAAGACCCACAATATCTGGGTTCTTGTCCCTCAAGTAATCGTTGAGTTCTAAAATCCCCGATATCACTCCATTTATGTTGGAATACATTACATTTCGCTCATATGTAAGTTTCTTTAGTCCTTTCTTGCTGTACTTTTCTGTGTGTGTGTGTGTGTATTCACCTAGTTGTATTCACCTAGTTGTAATTTTACAGGGCCAGGGTATCATACTTGTGTGGCCCCGTCTCCATATCTACACACATCCAACTTTCCTTTAAAACTATGCACACCTCGCTGACACCACCTCCTCACTCAAACCATTCCACACCTTCACACATCTTTGTGGAAAACTATATTTCTTCACATCCTTCAAGCATATTCCCTTGGCTATCTTTTTACTATGCAATCTTGTAGTTCTATTTAAGTTTTCCTCTCTCAACATCATTTGCTCATTATCCACTTCATCCAGTCCGTTCAACAGTTTATAAACCTGTATTAAATCTCTTCTTTCTCTTCTTTGTTCCAAGGTAAGCAAATTCATTTCTTTTAATCTCTTGTCATAGGTCATTTCTGCCAATTCCGGAACCATTTTTGTTGCCATTCTCTGCAATCTCTCCAACTTCCTGATATGCTTCTATTTATAAGGGGACCAAACCACTCCAGCATATTCCAATCTTGGTCTAATTACCGTACTAATTAATTTCTTCATCATATCTTTATCCATATAATGGAAGGCTAATCCAATATTTTTTATCAAATTATACGTTTCTCCAAACATCTTATCAATATGAGCCTCAAACTGCCCATGGTCTTGTATTATCACTCCCAAATCCTTTTCCTTTTCCACCTTTTTCAACACTACTTCTTCACCCATCTTATATGACCCTCTTGGCCGTCTTCCACTCTTCCCATCTCCATCACATGACTTTTGCTCAGATTAAATTCCATTTGCCACCTCTTGCTCCACTCCCAAATCTTATCCAGATCTGCCTGTAAAATTTCACAATCTTCTTCACTCTTCACACACCTACACAACTTCGCATCATCCGCAAACAAATTAATATAACTGTTTACTCCTCTGGCATGTCATTAATATATACAAGGAAAAGTATTGGTGCCAGCACTGAGCCTTGTGGGACTCCACTCTCCACCACCAACCAGTCCGACTTTGCATCCCTTATTACCGTTCTCATCTCCCTCCATCTCAAGTAGTTTTCCATCCACTTTAACACTTTTCCTTTCAGTCCTCCATAAATCTCTAATTTCCATAACAGTCTCATGTGAGGTACCTTGTCAAAAGCTTTCTTTAAATCCAAATATACACAGTCCATCCATCCTCTCTCTCTTGTATTTTGTCAACCACTCTTGAATAAAAGCTCAGTAGATTTGTTACACATGACCTCCCTTTCCTAAAGCCAAATTGATGATCCAATAATAACTTATGATCCTCCAGGAACCGTATCCAATATTTCTTTATCATCCTCTCACAAATCTTACCGACCACACTTGTTAGAGACACAGGTCTATAGTTAAGAGGCTCTTCCTTACTGCCTCCCTTATAAATGGGCACCACTTCAGCTCTCTTCCACTCTACTGGTACTTCCCCTGTTTCTAATGAACACCTTATAATATCATATAATGGATCAATCAATTCTTCTCTACACTCCTTCAATAATTTTCCTGAAACTTCATCTGGTCCCATCGCTTTATCATCTTTAAGTTCCTCCAACATTTTATATAACTCCTTTTTAGGTATCTTAATGTCATCCATGTGCACATTTCCTTGTACATTCTGAGGCTTTACAAACATTGTTTCTTCAGTAAATACTTGCTGAAACCTATTATTTAGCAATTCCGCTATATTCTTAGGGTCATCTACTATCCCTCATAACTCCTTCTTTATAATATTTCATAAAAATCTCATATTTCTTTTGCACTTCTTTGATTTGTAACATCTCCCAATGTAATTTTCTGAAATAATTTTTCAAACTTTCTGTGTCCATTTTTCTATAATTCAATCTACCACTCCTGTATGTCTCGTCCTTCCTTCGCTATGTTGTTGCTATCTGCATTTCCATAACCACATGATCACTATTTCCCAAAGGACACCTGTATTGTATATCTCCACATAGGTACACCAAATCCAGTCTAGCCAGTTCATCATCTCCTCTATATCTAGTATTTTCCTTCACCCTCTGTTCCATCATATTTTCCATCATTAGATTAAGAAATCTCTCTCCTCATGCTTCCTCTCCAACACCACTTACTAGATTTTCCCAATCCACCTCCTTACAATTAAAATCTCCTACTAGTATCACCTTTCTTTTTCCAGATAATACACTTTCCAAACTCTGTAAAGTATCCTTGATCATATTGTCATATTCCCTTAATGTCCAAGAATTTGTTTTAGGAGGTACATAGGTCACCATGATTATTAATTCTTTTTCATCACTTTTTATCCTTATGCTTATCACTTTTGCGTTGTTCTTCCCATACCAAACCTTATTCACATTTCTTTCTTTCTTCATCATAATCATAACTCCTCCTCCACCTTTACTCTCTCTATCCTTTCTCCATATATTATATTTATTATCCAAATTTATCTTTGTTTTTTTCATGCAATTTTGTCTCAGTCAAACACACTATATCAGGCTTCTCCACCATCATATAGTCTTGCAATTCCAATCTACTTGACAGTATCCCATCTATATTAGTATACATTATGGTCCACCCACTGCTCCCTCTAGGGGTTTCTCCGCATTCCTTCTTTCCACATACCACTTTCTGACTCTCTCTCCTATAACTCTCCAAAAAAACTTTTCTCTTTCCTCCTCAGACCGCTCATCATTTTTCCTTCTTGCCTCTTCCACCAATTCCTTATATCTTCTCCTCTCTTCCTCATTTCTATTCTTTCTCACAAACACCTCTTTACAACCTTCTATCTCTCTTAACTTTGATGTTCTATATAGGATATCCTCCAGATTGTTGTGACTTCAGTACTACTTTAATTGGTCTGCTCACTCCTCCTTATACGGACCCAGTCTATGGATCTCTTCCACTTCTTCTTGTAGGTCTTTTTTTCATCATCATTTAGATTTTTGAACAGATCTCTTACCGTTTTAATTCTTCCTTAATTCTCTTAGGCTTATATGTTATATTTTGTTCTTTCATCCCAAATATTAACACACTCTTCTTCTTTTCTGCTATTTCTCTTATCAATGTTTCCTTATTCTTCATAACATTAACCAGTTCCTTGGACCTTTCTTTTTGTCTTCCTTCAACTGATCTTTAATTATTTCTTGTAATCCAACCATCTCTGCTTCCTCGACTCAGTCCATTGTGTTTTCTTCAATTCCCACTCCTTCTCAAACCTTTCATTCTGCTCACTGATCATTTCCTTAAAGTTGTCTTTCTCCTTTACTACTCTCTTCATTTTCTCCTCCAATCGTCTCTTGTATTTTTCAACCTCCACTCTCAAGTGTGCATTCTCATCCACCAATCGTTTTTCATTTTCCTCCAGTCTCCTAACTCTTTCCTTCAAAGCCTTGCGGAATTCTCTATCCTGCTCCTCCTCACTCCTCTGAACTTTTAATTCCTTCACCAACTCCTCTAATCTCTTTTCCAACATTACCAGTCTACCCTGCATCATTGCTCCCGTTGAAGATGGGCTCATGTTTTGGCTGGCCACTTTCGGTTTCGCTCCCTGAGCCTCATTGACATATTTTGAATTTGGTAACTTGTTTCTTATCGGTCTATACATTTTATTTCACTCTTCCTGGGAGCATGTGGGTGTGTGGTGGTGTACACTGTGGGCCAGGCCTGGTAGCTACGTGTGTGTGGTGGGATCGTTGGCGGCTGTTATGGCTGGCCTTTGTGTGGTTCCCGCTCTGTCTCTTGGAGTGTGCAGGTTTCCACACCTCCAATCACTCTTATGTACACGCCCAGGCTACGTTCACTCTGTACACTCGTTCACTCGCTCTGATCGCCCTTCAGTACAAATGTAGCGAGCAGCTACTAGCCTAGGCAGCGAGGGCAGTGAAAACCGTGGTGGCAGGTCAGGAACTGATTTATTGGAGTACATCGGTTATATATATACCTTTCCGCCGGATCACAGGTAGCCAATCACGTGAGCGATCAGAACTGGACATGTTGGCCAATCAGGAAACGGATCGGAGGAGAGGGAGTGCTGGACACGTTGGCCAATCCTGAACCAGATCACCGCAGGCCTGGCTGGGCCATGATCCGCCAATGGTGAGCGTCCCTTGCTCGCCCTGCGCTCCCGTGATCCCAGCTGTCAGTTGTGGGTGCGAGGCGCAGCCACAATACTCCCCCCACCTCAGCAAAGATGCCTAGGGGCACGAGAGAGCGGACGGCCAGCCCTGGAGAGCTGAACAGGAGGCGGGTCATCATCCTGCAGAAAAGCCGGCTTGAAGCGGTCTATGGAGACCCAATCATTGGCGCCCTTAATCCGCAGCAGGAAAGCCTTCTCCTTCCGTGCGACAACTTCATAGGGGCCAGTGTAGGGAGGAGTTAGGGGCGGCCTGCTGGCGTCCGTGCGGAGAAAAACATACTTCGTAGTATGGAGATCTCGAGGGATGTAGCGGTGGCCGGGCGCCCTGTACGTTTGCTTGCATGGAGCGAACTTCCTGACGATGCGACGCAGCCGAGCCAAGTCGTCACAGGAGGAAGCATCGGGGAAGAACTCGCCTGGAACTACAAGGGAGTCGTCGTAAACCATTTCCGCAGAGGAGACACCAAGTCCTTCCTTCGGGGCAGTGCGAAGGCCGAGGAGCACCCACGGAAGCTGCGAAGACCACGTCGCGAAACAGCACCGAGACATCAGGGCAGCCTTCAGGGTCCTGTGAAAACGTTCCACTATCCCATTAGCTTCTGGGTTATAAGCCGTGGTGTGATGAATGCCGACTCCCAGCAGCTCACCCATGGACATCCACAGCTGTGAAGTAAAAGAGGGGCCACAGTCAGATGTGATATGATCAGGAACGCCGAAACGTGAAACCCACCCAGAGAGCAGGGCAGCAGAGCAGGATGCAGCAGTGGCATCGACCATCGGAACAGCTTTCGGCCACCTCGTCGAACGGTCCATGATGGTGAAGAGGTAGCGATACCCCTCGGAAGGAGGAAGGGGACCCACCATATCGACATGGATGTGGCCGAAACGTCGCCGTGGCTGGGGAAAGGACGCAGGGCCCATCTCAGTGTGCCTCTGAATCTTCGTGGTCTGACAAGCAGTGCAGGCACGAACCCAGTCTTTGGCGTCTCTGGAAATACCGTGCCACACGAACTTCTGCTTCAGGAGGCGAGCCGTCGCATGCCGAGAGGGATGAGCCAACCCATGGATGAGGTCGAAGACATGGTGGCAGAGGGAGGCCGGTATCCACGGGCGAGGGCGGCCAGTGCTGACGTCGCAGAGGACCGTGGTGCTGTCACTGCACATAGGGACGTCCTGCCATGAAAGGGAGGTAACGGAGGTCCAACAGGCCGCCGTCTCTGGATCCGCCCTCTGAACCTTGGCGAGGCGTGTGTAGTCAAAGCCCAGCTGCACAGCGTCGATGGGGACCCGAGAGAGGGCATCGGCAACAGGGTTCTGCTTACCTGGCAGGTGGCGAAGGGAACAGCCAAACTTGGCGATGGCGGAGAGATGACGGCGCTGGCGAGGGGACCAAGCATCAGCCTGGCGGGTGAAGGCGTGCACCAGAGGCATGTGGTCAGTCTGAATCGTAAAGGTGGCACCCTCGAGAATATGGCGGAAGTGCCGGACAGCGTGATGCACGGCGAGGAGCTCCCGATCGAAGGTTGAGTACTGTCGTTCGGCCCGTAATAGCTTATGGCTGAAGAATCCCAGGGGGCGGGGAAACCCTTTGACAACTTGCTCGAGGACAGCACCGATGGCAACGTCACTGGCATCCGTAGTTAATAGGAGGGACGCCCCCGGAATCGGGAAGGTAAGGAGAGTAGCAGAGGCAAGGGCATTCTTGGCCTTCTGAAAAGCTACGGCATGTGTGTCACTCCATGACAACTCCTTGGACTTCCCAGACAGTGCATCATACAACGGGGCCATGATGGAGGCAATGCCAGGCGGGAAACGGTGGTAGTAGTTCACCAGGCCGACGAATTCCTGCAGGGCCTTGACTGTGGTAGGTGTGGGGAAGCTCTTGATAGCAGCCACCTTGTCAGGGAGAGGCGAAACACCGGCTGGGAAAAGGCGGTGCCCCAGGAAGTCCACTTCAGCAACGCAAAACACACACTTGTCGTAGTGCACGACCAGGCCGTTCCTCTGCAGGCGGTCCAAGACCATGGAGAGGTGCTGCAGATGTTCTTGCTCGAAGGAAGAGTAGACGAGGATGTCATCAATGTAACAGACACAAAATGACAAATCCCCCAAAATGCCGTCCATCATCCTCTGGAACGTCGCTCCAGCGTTATGGAGGCCAAAACAGCTGTAATTAAATGTGAAATTACCAAAGGGAGTAGTGACAGCCGTTTTCGGGATGTCAGGCGTGTGTACTGGCACCTGGTAATACCCTTTCAACAGGTCCAGCTTAGAAAAGACCTTGGCCCCGTGGAGGAAAGAAGTGATGTCTGCAATGTTGGGAAGAGGGTAGTGGTCCGGCTCCGTCTGCATGTTGAGGCGCCTATAGTCACCACAAGGGCGGAGGGAGCCATCCTTCTTCACGATGTGAAGAAGGGACACCCAAGGACTCGGTGCCCTCTGTCAGATGCCCAGGCGCTCCAATTCGGCGAAAGTCTTCTTCGCCGCGGCGAGTTTGTCGGGGGCCAACCGGCGAAACTTGGAGAACACCAGAGGACCAGACGTCTTGATGTGGTGGTAGACGCCGTGTTTGGCAAGAGCCGCGGGCATTGACGAAGCTCAGGCTTGAAAACGTCCGGGTAGGAATCACGGAGGTGAGTGAAGGCATCTGCGGCATCAATCACATGAACAGTGGGGGCGTCCGGGGCAGCGGTGATGGGAATAGTGGCAAAGGTAGCTGTATCGAGCAACCTAGCACTGGAGACATCCACGAGGAGCTGGTAGTTGGCCAGGAAATCCGCACCCAGGAGAGGGAGGGTAACGTCGGCCACCACGAAGCTCCAGCTGTATGTGCGGTCGCCAATCCGGATGGCGAGGTGCTGGCGGCCGTATGTCGGAATCGGTGTGCCATTGGCCGCCGTAAGTCTGACGTCGGGCTGCGGTAGGTGGTGCTTCCTCCACCGAGAGGCTGGCAGAAGGGACTGGCCAGCGCCAGTATCCACAAGAAAGCGGACGCCGTTCAAAGGGTCGTGGAAAAAGAAGGTAGAGGCGCCTCCTGGGGCCGCCGCAACAGGCGGCGGCCGCCTCACACGTTTTTTGGCCAGGTGCAACCAGCCTTGCAGTTCCTGGCATCAGGACCAAATCGGGCATGGAAATAGCACAAGCCATCGATGAACCTCCCACTTGGTTGCTGCTGGTGGGGGGTGAGGCCGAGTGCCGAGATGCTGCCGTACAGGAGGTTGGCGGGAATGAACAGGTGCGACGTTGAGCGCTGCGATGTCATTGTCCCAGGACTGTGTTGCAGTAGACGAGGGCACGGCGTTGATGTGGCGACCCACCGCGGCCTGGGCGTCAAGCAAACGATCGGCCATCTGCTGCAGGCTGTCTTCGTCCATCTCCTCAGCATTGGGGATGACTGCATGAATAGATTTAGGAAGGCGGAGAAGCCACAGTGCTCGCAGGAGGTCCAGCTTTCTCTCTGATCCATCTGCTGCAGGGGGCAGCCGTGCCAGGGCTTTCATTTCGAGGAGGGCCTCAGACGGCCACTGGTCACCGAGCGGCTGTTTAGAAAGGTGCAGGAGCTGTGAAACTCGCGACGCTGGGGACGGAGTGAAGCGTTGCAGAAGGAAACTCTTGAGGTCACTGTACTCGATGGCGCCGTTGCCCTTAGATAGCAGCCACTCCGAGATGCGGGGAAAGAGATCGTCAGGGAGGGAGGCGAGGACGTGGTCAGCCTGGATTGTCGCACTAGTAAGTCTCTTCAGCCGGAATTGCACCTCTGCTTGCCGGAACCACGTGGGAGCGTCGAGCACGGAGAAGGTGGGGAGCTTGACCTGTGCGACGGTGGCCGCAGGGACAGCTCTTGTGGTGGAAGGAGAAGAGGGCGGTGTGACGCCGTTAGCCATGCCGAAGAGTGCGAGGAGAACGAGGAGTCACTCCGGGGTCACCACTGTAGCAAGCAGCTACTAGCCTAGGCAGCGAGGGCAGTGAAAACCGTGGTGGCAGGTCAGGAACTGATTTATTGGAGTACATCGGTTATATATATACCTTTCCGCTGGATCACAGGTAGCCAATCACGTGACCGAGCAGAACTGGACATGTTGGCCAATCAGGAAATGGATCGGAGGAGAGGGAGTGCTGGACACGCTGGCCAATCCCAAACCAGATCACCGCAGGCCTGGGTGGGCTGTGATCCGCCAATGGCGAGTGTCCCTTGCTCGCCCTGCGCTCCCGTGATCCCAGCTGTCAGTTGTGGGTGCGAGGCGCAGCCACACAAATAACAGTTCTCGCTCAAACACACTGCTTAGCATGTGGAGTGTTAATTAGATGCCACTCTGAGAAGGAGGCACGTCCGCACGCCATGGAGAGTGTGGAGCAAGTGTGTATGTGTGTGTGTGTGTGTGTGCACTTAGAGAGAGAGAGAGAGAGAGAGAGAGAGAGAGAGAGAGAGTAGTAGTAGTAGTAGTAGTAGCAGTAGTAGTAATAGTAGTAGTAGTAGTATCGGTAGGAGTAGTAGTAGTAGTAGTAGTAGTAGTAGTAGTAGTAGTAGTAGTAGTAGTAGTAGTAGTAGTAGTAGTAGTAGTAGTAGTTGTAGTATAGTAGTAGTAGTATAGTAGTATTGGTAATAGTAGTACTAGTAGTAGTAGTTCTTGTTGTTGTTGTTGTTGTTGTAACAGTAGTAATGTAGTAGTTTTATTTTAGTAGTAATAGTAGTAGTTGGATTAGTAGTAGTAGTAGTATTTTTTAGTAAGTTTTTAGTAACAGCAGCAGCAGCAGCAGCAGTAGTAGTAGTAGTAGTAGTAGTAGTAGTTTATTAGTAGTAGCAGTAGTAGTAGTAGTAGTAGTAGTTGTTGTTGTTGTTGTTGTATTAATAGTAGTAGTAGTAGTAGTAATAATAGTAGTAGTTGTCATATTATTATTATTATTATTATTATTATTATTATTAGTTAGTAGTAGTACTAGTAGTACTAGTAGTAGTAGTTTTTGTAGCAGCAGTAGTAGTAGTTGCAGTACAGGAAGTAGTTTCAGTAAAGTTATTGTTTTGCCTAATGTAATTTATATTGAAAATAAAAGTTTAAAGGAACAAATAAGAAGAAAATATGCAAATAAGATGAACAGAGAGAGAGAGAGAGAGAGAGAGAGAGAGAGAGAGAGAGAGAGAGAGATTACTACACTAATCATTGATGAAAATTATAATAAAACAATCCTAATAATTGTAAATATAATAATAATAGCAATGTCATAAAACACTAAAATCATACAATAATATTCATAATAATAATGACAATAATGTGTGTGTGTTTGTGTGTAATTCACTGTTTGATCTGCTGCAGTCTCTGACGAGACAGCCAGACGTTACCCTCGGAACAGCTCAGAGCTCATTATTTCCGATCTTGGGATAGGTCTGAGACCAGGCACACACCACACACTGGGACAACAAGGTCACAACTCCTCGATTTACATCCCGTACCTACTCACTGCTAGGTGAACAGGGGCTACACGTGAAAGGAGACACACCCAAATATCTCCACCTGGCCGGGGAATCGAACCCCGGTCATCTGGTTTGTGAAGCCAGCGCTCTAACCACTGAGCTACCGGGCTGTGTGTGTGTGTATTCACCTAGTTGTAATTTTACAGGGCCTGGGTATCATACTTGTGTGGCCCCGTCTCCATATCTACACACATACAACTTTCCTTTAAAACTATGCACACTCCTCGCTGACACCACCTCCTCACTCAAACCATTCCACACCTCCACACATCTTTCTGGGAAACTATATTTCTTCACATCCTTCAAGCATATTCCCTTGGCTATCTTTTACTATGCGATCTTGTAGTTCTATTTAAGTTTTCCTCTCTCAACATCATTTGCTCGTTATCCACTTCATCCAGTCCGTTCAACAGTTTATAAACCTGTATTAAATCTCCTCTTTCTCTTCTTTGTTCCAAGGTAAGCAAATTCATTTCTTTTAATCTCTCCTCATAGGTCATTTCTGCCAATTCCGGAACCATTTTTGTTGCCATTCTCTGCAATCTCTCTATCTTCCTTATATGCTTCTTTTTATAAGGGGACCAAACCACTCCAGCATATTCCAATCTTGGTCTAATTACCATACTAATTAATTTCTTCATCATATCTTTATCCATATAATGGAAGGCTAATTCAATATTTTTTTTATCAAATTATACGTTTCTCCAAACATCTTATCAATATGAGCCTCAAACTGCCCATGGTCTTGTATTATCACTCCCAAATCCTTTTCCTTTTCCACCTTTTTCAACACTACTTCTTCACCCATCTTATATGACCCTCTTGGCCCTCTTCCACTCTTCCCCATCTCCATCACATGACTTTTGCTCAGATTAAATTCCATTTGCCACCTCTTGCTCCACTTCCAAATCTTATTCAGGTCTGCCTGTAAAATTTCACAATCTTCTTCACTCTTCACACACCTACACAACTTCGCATCATCCATAAACAAATTAATATAACTGTTTACTCCCTCTGGCATGTCATTAATATATACAAGGAAAAGTATTGGTGCCAGCACTGAGCCTTGCGGGACTCCACTCTCCACCACCAACCAGTCCGACTTTGCATCCCTTATTACCGTTCTCATCTCCCTCCATCTCAAGTAGTTTTCCATCCACTTTAACACTTTTCCTTTCAGTCCTCCATAAATCTCTAGTTTCCATAACAGTCTCATGTGAGGTACCTTGTCAAAAGCTTTCTTTAACCCCTTCCTTACTGCAAGACTGTTTTTATATCATCCGCAAAAGCACCTCGTGGTCAAGATGCTGCCTGTGCATACCACACCAATACATTTGTATAACCGTGGCCTGAGTGCGGATTTTGCCTTTTTCATACTCCACGTGGTTCACTATAAACAAACAAACACTGGAGGCGTTATTTTTAGCCACCCCAGCGTAACAAAACCATCCCCCCCACTAGCCAATCAATATCGGAGTTAATTTTTCATGCATAAACTATAAAGCCAATCACTATTCTTTGACATATATTATTTCCACAGTCCCCCCAAGAACATCAGTTCTCTAGTATCGGCTGTGGTGAAATTGTTCTATTGCCTCTAGTTAGAGATAATGGCGTCTGCTCTTAGCAGCGATGAGGATTATCATAATTATGAGACAGATAGTGAGGATATACTGGAAGACGCTCCAGATGAATATGATTCAGACTATGATCCTGAAAAAGAAATAGGAGAGAGTGATAGTGACAGCAGTGTTGAAACCCTCTCGGCAAGTGAGGGGGAGCAGCCTAGTTATGACTGCCTCAGGGCCACCCTCACCAGGTGCAGAGTGTGTGGTACTGAATTTATGATTAGTGCACAATTTATGATTGTTTACGTTTTCTTTTATTAATAAAATGACAAAAATATGTTTAGAAAAAAGTACATAACACTGAGTTAGAAAGAAATATAATGTGTAGATCTCCTGAGGCACGTGCCATACGGGCAGGGGCTCATATAGGAACGCTTTGTTTATATCAGTGGCTCTAAGGAAGGGTTAAATCCAAATATACACAGTCCATCCATCCTCTCTCTCTTGTATTTTGTCAACCACTCTTGAATAAAAGCTCAGTAGATTTGTTACACATGACCTCCCTTTCCTAAAGCCAAATTGATGATCCGATAATAACTTATGATCCTCCAGGAACCGTATCCAATATTTCTTTATCACCCTCTCACAAATCTTACCGACCACACTTGTTAGAGACACAGGTCTATAGTTAAGAGGCTCTTCCTTAGTGCCTCCCTTATAAATGGGCACCACTTCAGCTCTTTTCCACTCTACTGGTACTTCCCCTGTTTCTAATGAGCACGTTATAATATCATATAATGGATCAATCAATTCTTCTCTACACTCCTTCAATAATTTTCCTGAAACTTCATCTGGTCCCATCGCTTTATCATCTTTAAGTTCCTCCAACATTTTATATAACTTTTTTTTAGGTATCTTAATGTCATCCATGTGCACATTTCCTTGTACATTCTGAGGCTTTACAAACATTGTTTCTTCAGTAAATACTTGCTGAAACCTATTATTTAGCAATTCCGCTATATTCTTCGAGTCATCTACTATCCCTTGCTCTCCTTTTAATCTTTCAATGGACTCTCTCTTTTTAAGTTTACCATTTATGAACCTGTAAAACAATTTTGGATGTTTCTTACTCTTGTCTACAATATCTTTTTCAAATTTTCTTTCCTCTTCCCTCCTTACCCTCACATACTCATTTCTCACCACTATAATTCTCCTTATTTAGTATATTCCTGCTCTTCTTCCATCTTTTCCAAACCACATCTCTCTTTTCCTTAGCCTTAACACAAGTTGCATTAAACCAATCCTTTCTTCCTTCCTCTCTCGGTTTATACTTTGGTACAAATTTCATAACTCCTTCTTTATAATATTTCATAAAAATCTCATATTTCTTTTGCACTTCTCTGATTTGTAACATCTCCCATTCTAATTTTCTGAAATAATTTTTCAAACTTTCTGTGTCCATCTTTCTATAATTCAATCTACCACTCCTGTATGTCTCGTCCTTCCTTCGCTGTGTTGTTGCTATCTGCATTTCCATAACCACATGATCACTCTTTCCCAAAGGACACTTGTATTGTATATCTCCACATAGGTACACTTCTCTTGTTAACACCAAATCCAGTCTAGCCGGTTCATCATCTCCTCTATATCTAGTATTTTCCTTCACCCTCTGTTCCATCATATTTTCCATCATTAGATTAAGAAATCTCTCTCCCATGCTTCCTCTCCAACACCACTTACTAGATTTTCCCAATCCACCTCCTTACAATTAAAATCTCCTACTAGTATCACCTTTCTTTTCCAGATAATACACTTTCCAAACTCTGTAAAGTATCCTTGATCATATTGTCATATTCCTTAATGTCCAAGAATTTGTTTTAGGAGGTACATAGGTCACCATGATTATTAATTCTTTTCCATCACTTTTTATCCTTATGCTTATCACTTCTGCATTGTTCTTCCCATACCAAACCTTATCCACATTTATTTATTTCTTCGTCATAATCATAACTCCTCCTCCACCTTTACTCTCTCTATCCTTTCTCCATATATTATATTTATTATCCAAATTTATCTTTGTTTTTTCATGCAATTTTGTCTCAGTCAAACACACTATATCAGGCTTCTCCACCATCATATAGTCTTGCAATTCCAATCTACTTGACAGTATCCCATCTATATTAGTATACATTACGGTCCACCCACTGCTCCTCTAGGGTTCCTCCGTATTCCTTCTTTCCACATACCACTTTCTGACTCTCTCCTATAACTCTCCAAAAAACTTTTCTCTTTCCTCCTCAGACCGCTCATCATTTTCCTTCTCGCCTCTTCCACCAATTCCTTATATCTTCTCTCTTCCTCATTTCTATTCTTTCTCACAAACACCTCTTTACAACCTTCTATCTCTCTTAACTTTGATGTTCTATATAGGATATCCTCCAGATTGTTGTGACTTCAGTACTACTTTAATCGGTCTGCTCACTCCCTCCTTATACGGACCCAGTCTATGGATCTCTTCCACTTCTTCTTGTAGGTCTTTTTTCATCATCATTTAGATTTTTGAACAGATCTCTTACCGTTTTAATTCTTCCTTAATTCTCTTAGGCTTATATGTTATATTTTGTTCTTTCATCCCAAATATTAACACACTCTTCTTCTTTTCTGCTATTTCCCTTATCAATGTTTCCTTATTCTTCATTACATTAACCAGTTCCTTGGACCTTTCTTTTTGTCTTCCTTCAACTGATCTTTAATTATTTCTTGTAATCCAACCATCTCTGCTTCCCTCGACTCAGTCCATTGTGTTTTCTTCAGTTCCCATTCCCTTTCAAACCTTTCATTCTGCTCACTAATCATTTCCTTAAAGTCATCTTTCTCCTTTACTACTCTCTCCATTTTCTCCTCCAACCGTCTCTTGTATTTTTCAACCTCCACTCTCAAGTGTGCATTCTCATCCACCAATCGTTTTCATTTTCCTCCAGTCTTTTAACTCTTTCCTTCAAAGCCTTGTGGAATTCTCTATCCTGCTCCTCCTCACTCCTCTGAACTTTTAATTCCTTCACCAACTCCTCAAATCTCTTCTCCAACATTACCAATCTACCTTGCAATGTTGCCCCTGTTGAAGATGGACTCATGCTTTGACTGGCCACTTTCGGCTTTGTTCCCTGGGCCTCATCAACATATTTTGAATTTGGTAATTTATTTCTTAACGGTCTATCCATTTTTTTTTTACTCTTCCTGGGAGCATGTGGGTGTGTGGTCACTGGGGTCCAGGCCTGGTAGCTACGTGTGTGTGGTGGGATGCGTTGGCGGCTGCTATGGCTGGCCTTTGTGTGGTTCCCGCTCTGTCGTTTGGAGTGTGGAGGTTCTCACACCTCCGATCACTCCCATGTACACGCCACCAGGCTACGTTCACTCTGTACACTCGTTCACATGCTCTGGTCGCCCCTCAATAGCAATAACTATTCTCACTCAAGCACATTGCTTAGCGTGTGGAGTGTTAGTTAGAAGCCGCTCTGAGCAGGAGGCTCGTCCGCTCTCCACAGAGCGCGGAGTGTGTGTATTTACCTAATTGTATTTACCTAATTGTAACATACGGGAAAAGAGCTATGCTCGTACTGTCCCGTCTCCATATCTACTAATGTCCAGCTTTTTCTTAAAATCATGAATATTCCTTGCGTTGACCACTTCCACGTCTAAATTATTCCATGCTTCCACCCTTCTATGAGGGAAGCTATATTTTTTCACATCTCTCCTATAAGTGGCCATTTTTAGGTTTTTCCCATGCCCTCTCGACATTCTTTCATTCCACATACACAGATCTTCCCTATCCATTTTTTCCATGCCAATCATCACTCTGTATATTGCTATCAGGTCTCCCCTTTCTCTTCTGTTTTCCAGGGTCGGAAGTTGCATTCTGTTCAGTCTGTCTTCATAAGTCAAATCTCTTAAGTCAGGCACCATTTTGTTGCAGCCCTCTGTACTTTCTCTAGTTTCCTTATGTGTTTCTTTAAGTTCGGAGCCCACTGTATTGTTGCATATTCAAGCCTCGGTCTTATCATTGCAGTAATTATTTTCTTCATCATTTCTTCATCTAAATATCTGACGCCACTCTTATGTTCCTCAATAAGTTCAATACTTCTCCAATTATTTTGTTTATATGTCTCTCTGGCGATAGGTCATTGGTAATTGTCACCCCAAGGTCTTTTTCTTCATGACTGGTTTTTATGTCTTCATTTCCTATCTTGTACATACTCCTGATTCTTCTTTCACTCTTGCCAAACTCTAATTTCTTGCATTTTGTCGTGTTGAACTCCATTTGCCATGTACAGCTCCATGTGTGTGTGTGTGTGTGTGTGTGAGAGAGAGAGAGAGAGAGACAGAGAGAGAGAGTGAGATTTTATCCATTGAGGTGACGACCTGATAAGCTTCTTCCTTAGGTGAAGAGGCGGAAGACTCAAAGTCGTAAAAGGTGTGAAATATTTTGTTAACCCTCTCGCTTCCATCACTACCACTGCTATATACCACCACCACCACGACCACCACCACCACCACCACCACTTTGAAGTCATTGACATTTTTAAACTCTACTATACAATATCAATATGTGAATATCATATTGATTTCAATAGTAAAACTTCAATGCTGAAAATGAAATATTGAATATCTCTCTCTCTCTCTCTCTCTCTCTCTCTCTCTCTCTCTCTCTCTCTCTCTCTCTCTCTCTCTCTCTCTCTCTCTCTCTCTCTCTCTCTCTCTCTCTCTCTCTCTCTCTCTCTCGTGTGTGTGTATATATATATATATATATATATATATATATATATATATATATATATATATATATATATATATATATATATATATAATTCAGGATGAGGGTGGAGGAGGAGGAGGAGGATGAGGATGGTGGTTGTTGTGGAGTAGGAGGAGGAGGAGGAGGATCAGAGATTGCTATGCTATATTTGCTATGTGAACTGAGAAAATGAAATAAAACAAAGATCACACACACACACACACACACACACACACACACACACACACACACACACACACACACACACACACACACACACAAAATAATGTCCAGGGAAGGTGAATATAAACTGTAGCCTGTGTTTGAGCCATCAGCTGGTTTGTTTACATCTGCGCAACATGGCGGCCGTGAACTCGAAAGATGAATCAGACTTCACAGGATTTCAAGGAATAATGGAGAAGAGCGTTTATGTGAAGAAAATTCTAGAGTTGGAAGGTAAAATTGAAAAACTGTTTGAAAAGTATGGGGGCCTGGAAACGAGTTATGACAATGTAATGAAAGAATGTGCCAATATGAAGAAGGAAAATGAAGTACTGAAAGAGGAAGTTAAGCTAATTAAAGTGAATTGCGAAAAATGTGGAGAATCTCTAGGAAAAGTGATGGAGAAGCAGGCTGAATGGAAAAAAAAGTCAGGAAGTGGAAAGAAAGGAGGTAAATTACAAAGTTGCAAGTCTGGAAAAGGAAATCAAAGAGTCTGGGGAGAAAACTTTGGGCCTTGCTGAAATTATAGATCAACAGATCATAGAAGAGAAGATTGCTGAGAAAGTGGTGAAGGTTATTAAGTCAAATGAGACATTGGTGAGGGAAACTGTAGACAAAAAGAGATGTGTGGTGATATTTGGTGTGGAGGAGGATAAGACACCGAGTAAAATGGAGAGAGAAAAACATAAAAAGGTGATAAATAATATCATTAATGTGGTGCAGGAGGAGGAAAAGACCTAGTACAAGAAATAGAGGACTTCCATAGAATTGGAAAGTTCACAAGAGAAGGTATGAGGCCAATAAGAATCAAACTTAAGTCACAAAAGGATGTAGATGAATTGGTGGAGAAGTCATGGAGGCTAGCCCAGCAGGAAACAACAAGGAAGATTTGGTTGAGAAGAGATCTCGGTGAAAAGGAAAGAGAAATGTTAAATGAGTTGAGAAAGGAGGCTTTGAAAAAAATGAAGAGAGGACAGAAGAGGAGAAGAAAGAGTTTTTCTGGAGAATCTTGGATATGAGACTGAGGAAGTGGTTCATAACCCAGAAAAGTACAGCAAGAAAGGACTAAAGAAACTTACATATGAGCGAATGTAATGTATTCCAACATAAATGGAGTGATATCGGGATTTTAGAACTCAACGATTACTTGAGGGACAAGAACCCAGATATTGTGGGTCTTACTGAAACAAAACTGAGAGAGGGAGAAGACCTGATGATGGTTGGAGAAGGAAATATAATGTTTGGAAAAGAAATAGAGTAGGTAAGATGGGAGGAGGAGTGATGTTGCTGGTTAAAAAGATATAAAGGTGGATCAAGTGAAAGAAGGTATGGGAAAGGCAGAAGTGCTAAAGATCAGAGCAGAAACTAATGAAGGAAAAAGAGGCACTACATAGTGGTGTACGTACCACCTAAGACAAATGCATGGTCAGTACAGGAATATGAAGAAATGATAAGTGATACAGGAACATGTCTGGAAGAAATGTTGGGTGGCTGTGAACGAACTATAATGATGGGAGATTTTAATTGTAAAGAGGTGTGTTGGGAGGACTGGTCAATGGAAGGATCAGAGACAACATGGGAAATACACTATTGACACTGGCAATGGAAAATGTGTTAACTCAGTGGGTCAAAGAAGATACTAGGTTTGGAGGAGAGGGAGCATCGTCAAGACTGGACTTGGTCTTTAGTACAGAGCCAATGGTCATTGAGGAGATGAGGGTGGAGTGCCCTTTAGCAAAGAGTGATCATGCAGTTTTGGAGTTCAAGGTGATAGATGAAGAGAAATCTAGAAGAAATGAAGAATATAAAGTGGGAAGATGGAATTATGCCAAGACAGATTTTGGAAACCTAAAGAAATTCTTTCAAGAGACAAATTGGATGAAATTCAAGAGTGCTAAGGAGCAAATGAAAAGTGGAAGGAATTTATAAAAATATACAAAGAAGGTGAGAAAAATTTGTACCAATAAGACAACATAGAGAAGTTGGAAAGCAGGACTGGTTTAACGATAGATGTGAAAAGGCTAGAACAAGAAAAGAGGATGCATGGAAGAGGTGGAGAAGGAAAAGACGGATTAAGCAGTGGGAAAGTTACAAAAGAGCAAGAAATGAATATGTGTTGATTAGAAGAGAAGAAAGAAAGAAACAAGAAAAGGATATAATTGATAAATGTAAAGACCAACCAAGGCTTTTTACAGACATGTGAACAACAACATCAAAAATAGAGAAAGTATTGAAAGTTTAGAAGTAAATGGAGTATGCAGTGAAGATCCCAGGAAATGGCAGAGGCTATGAATGGATGCTTTCGGAAGGTATTCACAAAGGAGACTGCTTTTGACAAACCACTGGTAATGGAACAGAAAGGGATTATGAAGGAGTTTCAAGTAACTGTGGAGGAGATCAAGAATATGATGGGGAGTTTAGAAGTGAGAAAAGCTGTGGGACCTGATGGGGTATCAGGATGGATTTTAAGAGAATGCAGGAGCAACTGGCAGAAAAAGTTTGTGAAGTAATTGATGCCTCATTAAGGGAAGGTGTAGTGCCCCAAGACTGGAAAAGAGCTAACATTGTCCCAATCTATAAATCAGGTAACAAGAGAGACCCATTGAACTATAGACCAGTGTCACTTACAAGTGTGGTAGCTAAGATGTGTGAGAGGGTGGTGAAGAATAGATGGACAGACTTCTTGGAGAAAAATGACATACTTTGTGAGTGTCAATTTGGTTTTAGAAAGGGCGTTCATGCACGACAAACCTGATATGTTACTATTCGAGGGTGATAGATGTAATACAGGAAAGAGATGGTTGGGCTGATGGAATATATCTGGATTTAAAAAAGGCCTTTGATAAGGTACCACACCGGAGACTGATCTGGAAACTTGAAATGGTAGGAGGAGTGCATGGCAGTTTACTAAAATGGATGGAAGACTTTTGGTAGGAAGAGAAATGAGAACAATAATTAAGGACAGACCATCAGAATGGGGCTTGGTGGAGAGTGGAGTTCCACAGGGATCAGTGTTGGCACCAGTAATGTTCGCGGTCTACATAAATGACATGGTGGATGGGGTGTCCAGTTATGTGAGCCTATTTGCAGACGATGCAAAATTGTTAAGAAAAGTGAGATGTGACAAAGATTGCGAACTACTCCAGGAAGACTTGGACAGAATATGGAAATGGAGCTGTACATGGCAAATGGAGTTCAACACGACAAAATGCAAGAAAATAGAGTTTGGCAAGAGTGAAAGAAGAATCAGGAGTATGTACAAGATAGGAAATGAAGACATAAAACCAGTCATGAAGAAAAAGACCTTGGGGTGACAATTACCAATGACCTATCGCCAGAGAGACATATAAACAAAATAATTGGAGAAGTATTGAACTTATTGAGGAACATAAGAGTGGCGTTCGTATATTTAGATGAAGAAATGATGAAGAAAATAATTACTGCAATGATAAGACCGAGGCTTGAATATGCAACAATACAGTGGGCTCCGAACTTAAAGAAACACATAAGGAAACTAGAGAAAGTACAGAGGGCTGCAACAAAATGGTGCCTGACTTAAGAGATTTGACTTATGAAGACAGACTGAAAAGAATGCAACTTCCGACCCTGGAAAACAGAAGAGAAAGGGGAGACCTGATAGCAATATACAGAGTGATGATTGGCATGGAAAAATGGATAGGGAAGATCTGTGTATGTGGAATGAAAGAATGTCGAGAGGGCATGGGAAAAAACTAAAAATGGCCACTTATAGGAGAGATGTGAAAAAATATAGCTTCCCTCATAGAAGGGTGGAAGCATGGAATAGTTTAGACGTGGAAGTGGTCAACGCAAGGAATATTCATGATTTTAAGAAAAAGCTGGACATTAATAGATATGGAGACGGGACAACACGAGCATAGCTCTTTTCCCGTATGTTACAATTAGGTAAATACAATTAGGTAAATACACAGTCAAGCCTTGGCTATCGCGACTTCAGCTATCGCGTTTTATTGCTATCACGCATCCATGAAAAGCTGCTAAAATTTCATTATTGCGACCTCAGATGCCTGTTATCGCGCGCCCAGCCATGACGTCATGGGATATCTGAGTGGTCATTGGCCAAAACCGCCTTCCCGCCAAGATGAAACACAGTCTCTGAGTTGTTCAATTTGGCTATCGCGTTTTCGGCTATGGCGCAGCTATTTCAGCCCCAATTGGGCGCGATAGCCGAGGGTTAAGTGTGTGTGTGTGTGTATATATATATATATATATATATATATATATATATATATATATATATATATATATATATATATATATATATATATATATATATATATATATATATATATATATATATATATATATATATATATATATATATATATATATATATATATATATATATATATATATATATATATATATATATATATATATATATATATATATATATATATATATATATATATATATATATATATATATATATATATATATATATATATATATATATATATATATATATATATATATATATATATATATATATATATATATATATATATATATATATATATATATATATATATATATATATATATATATATATATATATATATATATATATATATATATATATATATATATATATATATATATATATATATATATATATATATATATATATATATATATATATATATATATATATATATATATATATATATATATATATATATATATATATATATATATATATATATATTCAGTTGTTTGTTAAGTTTTTTGGCAGAGTCTATATACATATGTCAATTTGGAATGCATATTTACTGGGAATCTATATATAGATGTATAAATGAAAGTAGATATGGACATTTTATTTATTTATTTATTTTTTTTCATGTAGGAAAGGGTAAAAAAAAAAAAAAAAAAAAATCAGCCCGCTTGAGTGCTGGTTCTCTACAAAGAAGAAAAACATCAGGAAAATGTAGGGAGCAAATGCCTCGATACCTCCCTCCTAAAAGAAGACAAGTCATAGGAGTCTATATACATATGTCAATCTGGAATGCATATATACTGGGAATCTATATATATAGATGTATAAATGAAAGTAGATATGGACATGGACATTTTATTGATCTTATTTTTTTTTTCTCATGTAGGAAAGAGGGTCAGCCAAGGGTAAAAAAAAAAAAAATAAAATAAAATAGGCCTGCTTGAGTGCTGGTTCTCTACAAAGAAGAAAAACATCAGCATAAAGTAGGGAGCAAATGCCTCGATACCTCCCTCATAAAAGAAGACAAGTCATAGGAAGTCAGAAATACAGAAGGAGGAAAGGAATTCCAGAGTGTGGCAGTGAAAGGTATGAATGATTGAAAGTACTTATTAACTCTTGTGTTAGAGGGTTGGACAGAATAGGGATGAGAGGAAGAAGAAAGCCTTTTGCAGCAAGGCCCCAGGAGGAGAAGCATGCAGTTAGGAAGATAAGTAGAACAGTTAGCATGGAAATAACAATAAAAGATAGAAAGAGATTCAACATTTCAGCAGTGAGAAAGAGGCTGAAGACAGTTAGTCAGAGGTAGGGAGTTGATGAGATGAAAAGCTTTTGATTCCACCCTATCTAGTAGAACTGTGTGACTGGAACCCCCCCAAACATGCAAAGAGTACTCCATACAAGGCCCTTGTACAGAGTTAGCAGTTGGAGGGGCGAGAAGAAATGGCAGACACCTCAGAATGCCTAACTTCATAGAAGCTGTTTTAGCAACAGATGAGATATGAAGTTTCCTGTTAAGATTATGAGTAAAGGATTGACCGAGGATATTCAATGTGGAAGAGGAAGACAGGTGACTGTCACTGAAGAAGAGGGGATAGTTGTCTAGAAGTTGAGTTGATAGATGGAGGAATTGAGTTTTTGAGGCATTCAAAACTACTAGATTTTCTCTGCCCTAATCAGAAATCTTAGAAAGATCAGAAGTCAGGTGTTCTGTGGCATCCCTGCATGATCTGTTGACTTCCTAAAGGTTTGGTCATCTCTGAAAGAACATGGAAAGATGTAGGGTGGTATCATTAGCGTAGGAGTGTATAGGGCAAGAAGTTTGGTTAAGGTCATTAATGAATAATAGAAAGAGAGTGGGTGACAGGACAGAACCCTGAGGAACACTTCTATTAATATATTTAGAAGAACAGTGGCCATCTACCACAGCAACAATAGAACGGTCGGAAAGGAAACCGAAAAGAAGTTGCAGAGAGAAGGATAGAAACTGTAGGAGGACAGTTTTGAAATCAAAGATTTATGCCAGACTCTATCAAAAGATTTTGATAAGTCTAATGCTACAGCAAAAGTTTCACTAAAATCTCTAAAAGAGGATGACCAAGTCTCAGTAAGGAAAGCCTGAAGATCACCAGTAGAGCAACCGTGACGGAAGCCATACTGGTGATCAGATAGAAGATTGTGAAGTGACAGATGTTTGAGAATCTTCCTATTCAGGATAGATTCAAAAACTTTAGACAATAAGAGATTAAAGCTATAGGATGGTAGTTTGAGGGATTAGAAAGGTCACCTTTTTTAGGAACAGGCTGAATGAAAGCAAACTTCCAGTAAGAAAGAAAGGTAGAAGTCGACAGACAAAGTTCAAAGAGTTTAGCCAGGCAAGGTGCAATCATAGAAGCAATTTTTGAGAACAATAGGAGGGACCTATCAGGACCATAAGCATTCTAATGGTTTAGGCCAGCAAGGGCATGGAAAACATCATTATGAAGAACTTTAATTGTAGGTATGAAATAGTCAGAGGGAGGAGGCAAAGGAGGGACAAGCCCAGAATCATCTGAGGTGGAGTTGTGAGGAAATGTTTGAGAGAAGAGTTCAGCTTTAGAGATAGAAGAGATGACAGTGGTGCCATCAAGATGAAATAAAGGAGGGAAAGATGAAGAACTGAAGTTATTGGAGATGTTTTTGGCTAGATGCCAGAAGTCTCGAGAGGAGTTTGAGTTTGAAAGATTTTGACATTTTCTGTTTATGAAGGAGTGTTTGGTAAGTTGAAGAACAGACGTGACATGATTCCAGGCAGAGATATAAAGTGCGTGAGATTCATGAGATGGAAGGCTCAAGTACCTTTTGTGGGCAACATATCTATCATGTATAGCACGAGATCAGGCTGTGTTAAACCAAGGTTTAGAAGGATTAGGTTGAGAAAAAGAATGAGGAATGTACGCCTCCATGCCAGACACAATCACCTCTGTTATGTGTTCAACACAAAGAGATGGGTCTCTGACATAGAAGCAACAATCATTTGGTAATACTGCTCTGCTGCTGGGAAAGGGTTAAATCCACGATTACTTTCATGTCCATGAATGCAATCTTTAATTGAAGGCATGTCGGCAGTTCCAAACCAACTGTAAGTGATGTCAACAGTAAACACGTACTTGAAGTGTTGTCATCAAAACTTTCTCAGACATGATAGATTCGTATTAAGAATTACTAGATGAAAGTTCAAAATCATTAGAATTGAAGCACAGTATACCAACTCTTCAGTAAGTTACAGATTCTGCAAGGATACCATAGAATGCCTGATTTCTTATCTCTAAGATTTTTGATTGGGGCAAAGAAAACCTTGTTGTGTTCAATGTCTCAAAAGCTCAATTCCTCTATCTATCAACTTGACACAAACTTCCAGACAACGATCCCCTCTTCTTCAGTGACAATGAACTGTCTCTCACTTCTACAATGAATATCTTCAGTCTGCTCTTTTCCTTTAATCTAAACTGGAAACTTCACATATCTCTTGCTAAAACAGCTTTTATGAAATTAGGCATTCTGAGGTGTCTAAACCAGTTTTTCTCATATCCCCAACTGGTATTTTTGTACAAGGACTTTATACACCTATGTTTGGAGTACTTTTCACATGTATGTGTATATGTTAAACTCACACAGTTTTAGGATGGAATTATAAGACCATTGTAACTTACCTTGGTAAGTGTGTGATGATTGGGGTTCCTCTTAGGCCGTACTGTCCAGCTATGCATGGTCATGCATGATTTATGGTGTGCTGGTACCAAGGCTCAGATTTCATCTGGAGTTGGAGATGAAAAGGTGATGTGGGGGGGAGCACATCACCAGAAAAACAACCACTCACAAAGCATAACATTGAATTTAGATTATCACAAAGTTGACGAGAATAAATGACAACAAAACCATACACAGATATGTGTTTGCTTGTTTCCCTCCTGCATAGAGAGAGAGAGAGAGAGAGAGAGAGAGAGAGAGAGAGAGAGAGAATTTGACATATGTTAATTAATTTAACATGTCTTTGCTTTGGAGGGCAAACAATAACAAACACGGTCAACAGATTGCATGCAGCACTGCATGATCAGCTGACTGCATGCTGGGGCACCATGCTGCCTCAGTGCCTCAGGAGTGTTCTTTGCAGTTGCAGTTGTTTGGTTGGTGTTTTGTAGTGACGCAGATAATAATATTAATTTTTTTTAGTTATTATGATCACTGCCTAGCGTAGCAGCACACATGGTCACGAGACATACAGACACGTATGGAAGATTCTAGAAGTTCCAAGAGGAAGAGAAAGTATCCAACTCATGAATTAAAAGCCTTAACCCTTATAGCCCATTAGGCACGATTGTGGCTCTTACGTTAGAGCCTGTCAGGCATGATCATGGCGCTTTTCAGAAGCCACGCTCCCATGGTCCAGATATATTTTATATCTGGTCCATATATTTTATATCTGGTTCAGACATATCTTATATCTGGTCCAGATATATCTTATATCTGGACCGTGCTTGCTCCATTATGCCGCACAGTTTGTTTATGCTTGAGGCTATCTGTCATATATCGAGGCCTGTTATTGGCTCATTGCTTTCAAGATGGTGGACACTTAGCCAGTCATGTATCAGCTTTTACAAGGATATGTTTATGGAAGTGTGAGGGTGCCAAGCATGAGGATGGTGAGAGCACTGATGTCAGTATGCTGTATTTTATAATTTTTTATGTATTTCTTGGTGAGATATAAGATATAGTACATGTATTTCCATGGATAAGTAAGCAGTTCAGAAACATATTATGATGCATGACAATATTGGAATCATTATTTTCATCTCGTTATTGGTTTAGATAAGAGTACGTATTGCTGGCTTGATGGAGTCATCTGAGGAGGATTTGTTGATGCTTGTTTCTAACCACCAAGAAGTTGAATTTTCATATTACAATTTTCCTTACTTTGATTTATTTTCCATAATGAATGCAGTATATCAAAGAAAAACTTATTGGCTTATATAAGAGTGTGTGGTGCTGGCTTGATGGAGTCACGAGGAGAATGTGGTGACACTTGTTTCCGACCACAAGAAGTTGAATGTTTATTATACGTATTACATTTTGCTTACTTTCCTGCTTTATTTTCCTATCTTCTATAGTTATAGCACAATAGTAGTAGTAGTAGTATATATATATATATATATATATATATATATATATATATATATATATATATATATATATATATATATATATATTAATAGTATGCAAAAAGTAAGAAATTAGATGAAAAATACAATTTTTTTGGTCTTGTGAGGTGGTTTGGAACGAATTATAATTTTTTCCATAAAAATACATGTCTTTTGATGCTTTGGAGTAAGAACAAAATTTTGAACGGATTAAGTTGTATTCTAAGGCACCACTGTATGCATATGTATATGATACATGTTTATACAACCACAAAAGAAATGGCCGCACCCGTTGATATCACGTCAAATCTACTCTTAACTAAGAACATAAGGTATATAAAGGAGAATATAACACAAATACTGCTATATTTTGTTATTATTAATATATTGTCATATTACCCTTCATTTTCAAGACAGCCGTAACCCTACTTGGCATACTATCAGACAGCTTTGTAAGAATATTTCAAAGTTGCGTCATCCATCAGTCCAGGAATTTGTTCATTAGAGCTTGAATGCCTTGCACTGAAAGTTACCAGTTACTCTTTTTATTTCATACCACACATTTTCCCTGATTTTTCAGTCTGGAATATTCCCTGGCCACCTTATGATGATCTACACAACATTAACTTTATTGCCAATAAACGCCCTCGCAGTTTTTAATGCAGCATATTACGGTAAAGAAATTGACCAGAATTTCCTATATGGGATCTCTAGAGATTACACCAAGTGTTTATGCACGAAAGATACCACTGCACTCAGTCACCACTCACCACCACGGCTCCAAGCTGTCTGGGTGGTCAGTGAGAGGAGGTACTTCTGGTTTTTCCCCTCCTTTATCCTGACATCGTTCATTGTACAGAAGATATCATTCACTGTTTTCCTCTTCCGCTGATCGTCATCACGACAGAATGGGTCCTAGCAAGCTGAGTATGGAAGAAAAGGGCATTGTGTTAGCCTTAGTTTGTGAAGGCTTAAGCAACAGAGAAATAGCAAGAAGAACAAAAAGATCTGAGAAAAGTGTTCGCCATGTGAAGAAAGCAGCCACTACACTGGGAACAGGTACGACTCCATCGAGGAAGAAGGGGACGGGGAGGAAACGTAAAACACAGCCAAGAACGGACAACCTGCTCAAACGAGAAGTACAGAAAGACCCTTTCATTACAGCCAGGGAGTTAAAGGAACAGCATGCTGATGTCCGGGAGATGTAGCAGTTAGGACAATTCAAAACCGGCTACAGAAAGATCTCAAACTGCCGTGTCGCCAAGCTGCTCACAAACCTCTCGTGACGAAGAAGATGCGACAACAGCGACTTGCTTGCTGCAGAAGGTACGGATAGTGGACTTCAGAAGATTGGCGATCTGTGTTGTTTAGCAATGAAAGTGCGTTCAAAACGATATCTAAAGGACAGATAAAAGTGAAACGTCCCATGGGTTCTGATCGCTATGACACTAAGTACACTGCAAAAACTGTGAAATTCCCAGCTGGTGTGATGGTGTGGGGTTGCTGCAGTGGTGAGAAGGGTAGTGATGGATTATATATTTTAGATAAGAATGTGAACATGAATGGTGCCTTATATGTTGATGTTCTGAAAAATCACATGCTGCCATTTTATGAGAAACAAGAGAACCCTTATTTCTTACAGGACAGTGCTCCATGCCATAGGGCAAAGTGTTTTAGAGAATGGTTGTCTGAGAAGAAAATTCAGTTGATTGAGTGGCCAGGGCACAGTCCAGACTTAAATCCAATTGAAAACTTATGGAATGAAATAAAGCGAAAAGTTGGCAAGCTCCCTGTATCGAATGTTGATCTGTTACGTGACAAAATTAGCGCCATATGGAATGACATTGACTTAAGTTACTTCAGAAAATTGTCTGATAGTATGCCAAGTAGTGTTACGGCTGTCTTGAAAGTGAAGGGTAAAATGACAAAATATTAATAAATAACAAAATATAGCAGTATTTGTGTTTTATTCTCCTTTATATACCTTATATTCTTAGTTAAGAGTAGATTTGACATGGCCGCACCCGTTGATAAACGGGTGCGGCCATTTCTTTTGCGCTGACTGTATCTACATGCCATGTATATTTACATGTGTACATGACCTGGTCTAGCCATACGTTTGCCCCATTGACAGCTTTCCACCTCTCACCCAAGTCCATCAAAGCTGGAAAACACTGTATTATCTGAATTATATGTATGATTTACTGTCTAAATCTTTGTGCCACAGTATGCTATGACTATTATGTGACTTTTCAGGTCATGTACAGTGGAGACTCAATACTCAGACATCTAGATAATCAGACTTTTCAGTATTTGAATGCAAAAGTTAGAATTAGTACTCGAAAAAAGTCCCTGCTAGTCGAACGTGGCTGTAAACAAAGGGTCTCTTCCTTCCCGCCCCACCACGCGCCCTATCAGGCCACCGCAACCACTGCCAGTTCATCTTCCACGGCTGTAAGAATAGCATTGTCCTGCACTTTCTCTCTGGAGTACTTTTTTCCATTTAGAAGCTTGCAATGGCAACGAAGAGGCTTGCTAGTGGTGAGAATAAGCCTAAGAGAAAAAATGTAGTGATGACCATTGAGAGGAAAAGGAGATTATTGATAAATACGAGAAAGGAGGAAGAATAACTGCCTTGCAGCTCAGTACTGTATGGCTAAATCTACAGTAGCCACAATGCTGAAGAAGAAGGAGGCCATTAAGGGAGCTGATGTGGCAATTGGTGTGAAAAAGCAATTTAAATGACCTGGTGCAGTGGAAGAAACGGGAAAATTGTTGACTGTGTGGAAAAATGAAAGGTAGATGGCTGGTGATTCTTTGTCAGAGGACATAATTTGTGTGAAGGCTAGGCTGCTGCATCGTGATCTTATTTCTGATACTACCACTGACTCCAGTGGCAGGAAGATTAGAAAGCAAGGCTGCAGGTTAGATATAAGAAAATATTTCTTTAGTCATAGAGTGGTAGACTTCTGGAATGCATTGCCAGAGACGGTTGTAAATAGCACTAGTTTGACAATGTTTAAAAACAGATTAGATAAGCACTTAAATTTATTAGATTTATAATTATGTATAGCACTGCATGATAGTTTTTATAAGAAATTTACTATAGTTAAATAAGACATGATCCCCATGTATGGGGACCACAAATTGTAGAGGATTTCGCTGCAGGACTTAGCCCTGTTAATGGGCCAAATATTTAGAATTAGTATATAATGTATTGTGTACTTGTAAGTGTATCTTTAAGTACTGATGACGAGGTCGCTGTGCGACTGGTACAGGATAACCTAGATGGGCCCTGGTGGCCCTTTGTTATCCTATTATTTATGTTATGTTATGTTATGTTATGTTATGTTATGTTATGTTATGTTATGTTATAGTAGGCAGCCTTGAGACATGGACATGAGACGGAAAATAAAGAGCATAACTTGGGAGTTCCCATGTATTTTCAATGGACGGTTGGCCATGTTTTGGGTGGAAGAGGGTTTAGGTGCAGCAGTGGATTAATAGCACACTGGCTTCACTTTTGTGACATCATGCTACCTTCTGTTATTCAACCTCCTTGGTACCAGCACACCATAAGTCATGCATGATGTCACAGTGTTGGACTACACAGCCGATGAGGAATTAAGCCATATATCTCATTTTAATATTTTTTATAGGTTTTTTGTATCTGTTTAGCTGTATATGACATTGCAAGTTCATTTATACTATGTTGTCTTGCAAAACTTTATTATTTCGATAATGTCATGTATTTTTTGTTCTAGTCTATCCATATTCCTATAAACTATGCAGTACAACTTGATATTCACAAACACTGAAACTTTACCATATCACTTGAAGGAAGATTACGTGCAATCTTGCAGTAGTAGGAATAATGCTATCTGATATTATTATAGCCAAAGGGACATGATATTTTTGGTCAGAGTTTGGGTACATCCATGAACTGTTGATGTCATACCATGAAGCTTGTAATTTCAGAAAACAGATATTGTTGCATACTTTGATTGATTGAACTATAAAAATTACTGTTCACATTGAAAATTCAGCTTCTACTTTTCCATTACATTAGCTTTAAAGATTTTATATATCTATTGTTTGAGCAAACAGGTTCATTCGAGAACATTTTATGAATATCTAACTTTTTCCTTTTATAAACTTTCTACTACTGCCTTTTCTTCTAAAATCTATAGTAATTCATTCATATTTGTATACATGTTCAGAAGGATTTACCTAAATTTTATGTTTTAACAATTCAGTATTTTAAGGATTTTTCATACTATATGAAGCATGACAACAGATCTCTTTTTATGACAGGTCTAGCATATTGACAGGCCAATATGTCCACAATCACTATACCATCAACAACTCTTTGAGTGGACAATGCAATGGACAACACTGGAGGGTAAGTCATAACCTAATCCTTCTCCTTCTCCTACTTTATCTATGAAATTCAGAGGCTTACTGAACTTTAATGACCCAAGAATGCCAGCTGTGTCATCCACACTCACAAGCATAAACTCTACAGGGACAGTGTTGTCATAGATACATGGAACTTAGTTTTCCTAAATTCTTCACAACAAATACTGTGTTTGATGGCATATAGGATGCACCTTTTTTAAAATATTTTGGCTCAACAAAACACAGCATTTAATATGCGAAGCTGAGACCTCCCATAGGCTCCTTGACATTCTCTAACCTAGCTTACGATCACTACTTCTACCTACCTTAACTGAATATATCATTATTTTATGGCTGACATTATTATTATTATCAATATTATTTTTTTAAAAAGGAATTATGGTAAAAATGAAAGCAGTTTAAGCTGTAAGGTTGTGATCCATGTTTATAAACAGCAACTGATCAGGGCCCGTACTTATAAACGCTAAGATGACATCCTTACAGTAAGAAGTCGTCTTAAATCACAAAAATGGCGGAACTTGAGTCTTAAATCCTTAAGACTGCATCCTTAGCCCTAAGAATGCGTCTTACTGCTAAAACACCTCCCGAGGTGGAATAGCAGGCCGTGCGCTCCTAAGATTTCATCCTAAAAGTAAACATGGCCACTCGAGAGGAACCGCACTGCCACCACCTCCGACAGATACGGACGTTTCGTGAGAGGAAGGACGTCCTGAATGAGCTAGATGACCGTGAGCTGGTGAAGAGGTATTGGCAGGATCCTGCTGGTATCATTTTCATGACAAATTTGGTGCGGGAAAGGCTGAAGAGACCAACTGCAAGGAACAAGGCCCTCTCCCCCCAAGATGCAAGTGATCATCACTGCGGTACCTTGCTATAGGAAAGATGCAGCAATGCAGCGCGGATGACTTGAGGCCCTCACAACAGACCATCAGCAGGGTTATCAGTGATACAATGATACAATGCCAACCTCTCTCAATTCGTAAGAAACTCAGAGGAGGAAGGAGGAGTTTCTGCAGATTGCTGGCTTCCCTGAAGTGATCGGTGCCATTGATGGGACGCATGTGATGATTGTGGCTCCTAGAGAATATAAGGTAGAGTTTGTCAACAGGAAGAGATACCACAGCATCAACGTGCAGTTTGTGTTTGATGCTCAGTACCACATTGATGTGGTTGCAAAGTGGCCGGGATCGGTTCACGATGCAAGAATACTTCCTCAAAGTGGACTCTGCACGATATTTGACAACGGCATCGTCCCAGCTGGGTGTCACTTAATGGGAGATAGTGGCTATCCCAGCAAGAAGTGACTACTGACTCCATACCTCAGACCACAGCCTGGAGCACAGTCTTCTTATAACAGGTAAGTTACCGAGTGGTAATGTTTAGATGAAAAGTTATTAATTAATTATCCCACATCACACTAAACACAAAACTAATTATTTACCTCCCATAGTTACACTTTTTCATATAAACTAATATAAAGTGCTAAATTAATTAATTAGGTAATTTGGAAGTATTATTGCAGTTTCACACAATCTTGACCCTTTCCCCCCCAACCTTACTGGATTCCTCCATAAGATGAAATAACCTAACCTAACATTTTGTAAGCTCATTTGGTTGACATTACCCCCCCATTAAGGTAGAGTAACTTAACAATTTGAAACTTGACTAGAACAACTGATAAGATAAAGGTAATTTAACATTGTGTAACCTCCTACCTGGGGAGCTTTGCCCCCTCTGGATCTCCCTTAAAGTAAATTTATCATTAATATCTGACAAGGTAAAATGGGGCATGAAATGCTCCATAAAGTAAAATGTAGACCCTGCAAAGGGCTATGATTATGTAAGGTGTGTTGGTTGAATCACCAATACAACCAGTAAATTTCAAGAAAATTTCCAAATATTTAAGAGTTTCTTCTTTTTTATTCTAAGTTTTCATGTGAATATATTAATCTAACCAATGTTATACTAGAGGTTTTTTTTTTATATGTTTCATGTTTCAGCTATCATGTCACAAATCATTATCAAACAATGAATCTTAACTTAACCTTATACATGACAACCTAAATGTTTGCAGAAATTAAATTACATGCATCATATCACTTTCAAGTACTGCATTGTAATAATTTTCAGGGCCCACAAGAAAACCCACAGCGTTGTTGAGAGAGGCATCGGGCAACTGAAGTGACATTTTCACGTGCTACACAGTGAGATTCGAGTTGGTCCTCCATCCAAGGTCTGCCAAATTGTAGAAGTTTGTGCACTGCTGCACAACATCTGCAAAGCAAGAAACATCATTCTTCCTGAAGAAGAAGAAGAACATCTTCCTGCAGCCGAGGATGGAGGCAACGAGGAGCGACCCCCAGCACGGGAAGTTCAAAGTCGCCATGAAGGAATCCTGTAGAGGGATGAATTTGTTGTGCTTCACTTCAAGTAAGTAACACAACACATAATGCTGATTATAGTAGCATTCTTCAGTTTTTTCCCCTATGTCACTTTGTTATTTATATTTATATGTCTTGTTTTATGTCTTGTTTTGTTGTGTTCACTTATGTTGGTGATTTCATCTTCCTTCCCTCACTCTGCCAGTCACCCACTACTGCAAAGATAGAGTTCTTCACAGATACCACTGTATCACTGTTCAACCTTACAATATTTAAATGGGTTATGATGAATTTGTATCTCAGCAACATATAAAAACATAATTAACACACTTTTACAAGTAACTTAAATGATTCTTTCTTAATTATTTTTTCACTTATTTTTATGAGTGCGGCACTGACTACATAATCAATTGTTCTGTAGTTATATATATATATATATATATATATATATATATATATATATATATATATATATATATATATATATATAATGTGTGATACAACTTCAAGCAGTAAATCAATGTCTTTCTTTTACAGCATTGATGAATGATGAGACACCAGTGCTGAGATTGGTGTTATTCTTATGTAAGTAGTTTTTTTTTTTCTCTTTTTTTTTTTCTCTCTACCAGAAGTAAGTAGATTGTACGTTAGCATATAGAAACTGCAGTTAATTTTGTGTAAACACTTATATTTGGTTGAGTGGTTACAAACAAAAACAAATAGTACATTATTTATATCTTTATTATTTTTTATTTGTTTGTTTCAGATACTCTAGTTTTTGTGTGTAGTACATGTACTTAGCCTGTTCTGCTTCTTGTTTCCTTTCCTGAGCCTTTATAGATTCTTCAAGGAGTGCAAGCTCTAGCTTCCTTTTCTTCTGCAGGTGGATGACCTCCTCCTCATCCACATACACCAGTGATGTACCAGGCAAGTCTGGCCCCTGTTGGTGCCACATCACTGGTGCTGCAAGTGGTGTGCTCCACACCCACTGCCTTGGTCACCACTTCTCTCTGTTGGGCTGCCTCTGCCACTTCCCCAGCATCATCTGCTGCCTCCACACTGCTGGCATCATTAGTTCTAACTTCAGAAACTAAACTGATAATGTTTTTGGTTTTATTGCTAAGGACAAAAGTAATAGAAACCAGTAAATCCTATTCTGTTTGAAGGAAGCCCATGTCTAAGAAACTGTAAATCCCTAAGACTCATTATCATTAACACATTCACCCAATGCAACACCAAACTTATGAAGGGGGAGAAGGGATGGGAATTGAGTTAACATTATTAGTTTTTTTTTCTTCTTTTCTTATTACTGTTTTAGTTGTTTGGTTAAAGAATAAAAAAAAAAAAAAAAAGAAATTTTCTCAACACTAGATAACAAATTTACCATTATGTTTAACTGTAAGTTGTAAACTAAATGGGAACACAAGTATTTTGAATTCCAGACATTTGAGATAACATTGTGGCCTAATATTGCTATATCTACAAGTGGCTTATCCTTTGTTAAGGAAGGTGCATTCAATGATGTTCTCCTTAATGGTACACCCATGAATAGAGACACTCTTGGGGTCCAAAATCTTAATGATCAACTCATTGAGCTGGGAGAGAGGAGGGTTGGCAGGAGGTCCACCACCTGGAAAGTATAATATAATCATATTTCTACTGAATTGCAAATACAAATAAATAATTTATAAAGAACATATTTTCACATAACATATGTAAGTCAGATGTGTGGTTGGAGTAATATTATTTAACAGGTAGACACTGCATCATAATTAGTGTGTGCAATAAATGCATCCACTTCACAAAAAAATAAATAAATAAATGCAGGAAATGTCTGGCACTTTATATTAATCACTAGTACAAAACTTTCAATGTTGCTGCTTCCTTACTTAAAACAGGAAGTTTACTAAAATTTATTCCTTAAAGTGGTTAGGTTCCATGATCTAAATCTCAAGTGACCTTAACAATAGACCTGCTGAAACTTAGTATTTACTCAAATACTAGTAAGCTTCCTTGCAAAAATAAATAACCATAAATAAATAATTTTCTTTAAATGAAATTGCCTTACCTATTCAGTGCTTAAAAGGAATAATAAGATAAATCAGATCTTTTGTTAGGGTAAAACTTTGAATTTCTATCAAGCTCAAAAATATTAAAATCTTGCAACTCACACACAAATATAACACAAAAAATAACTCCCAAATTAATAACTCTTGCCTGTGGCAGTCATGGCTTCTCTCTGCTTACTGGCATTCTGTCTTGCCTCAGATTTTATAGTCTGCCAATGTTTCTGGCACTCCTCAGTGCGGAGAATGTCTGACACAGGAGACACCTCCTCACTATTGCTCCTCCAAGCAGCATTTCTGGCTTGCTTGGAGCAGCTAGCTGTGAAGAAGTCGCTCCGGAGCATTTTTGCGAGAATTTTGTATAGGTGGGCCAGATGAAGGCGTCCAGTTCGTCTTCCTGTTCCTCTTCTTGTCTTCAGTCTCTTGGGTAGCCATGGTGCGCAGTTGAAGTTGGCGCCAAATGATTATTGTTTTGACAAGATGACAACAAGTGGTAAATAGATACCTTCAATTATCAAGGTTGATTGTTGAAAACTAACTAAATAAATATATTTTTTGAAAATATAATTTTTACGCATTTTCACCCGGTTTTTTGCGAAATTCCTCTAAAAACATTACATAACGTCTGCTCATGTTAGCGGTTAGCGGTGTAAGTGCCTAAAGACGGTTACTTAACAAAGCATCTTTGTGGAGTTTTATAAGTACGGCCCCAGAACCCTGACTCAATGCCATCTGGCAGTGAGGACTAACACCAACTTCATGATCATAAAGTTGATAGTGAAAGAAAAGAGGAATATAGGAAAAAAGTTGATTGTGAAAAGAGAAAATAAATAAACTTACAACAACAAAAGTGAGAAAACTACATCAGAGAGACCATTGCAAAGATTATCCTCTAACTCTACATCCGGTGCGAAGTCTGATCCAGGGCAGGATTCAGTAACTTTCCCTACTTTAGCATTAAGTTCAAAGAAAAGATAAGGAGTCCATACGAACTTCCCTTTTCAGCGGAGTTTCACTTCTCTGGCAGTAGTCTCCGCTAGAGAGCATTGGTGCCTTTCCTTCAGACAATAGCACCGTTTTTTCCTCGAGGAACATCAACTAATCAGCAGCTGGTAGAAACAAATAGTGCATCATAATCACATGATACAAGAGATAGCAGTGCCAGTGGAACCCAAAAGAATGTTGCAGAGCAACTTGTCCCAGCCCATTGCCAACTCACTTGTTGTCAACTTGGCTCACTTATACCAACTTGGACCACTGTGTGTATCAAAGCAGCCCTTTGTGTGTATCATCATTATTACTAATGGAAAGCATGATCTACAAGTTACGAAACATATTTTTATTACTTCATTAACGTCGATGAGTTTAAAAGGTGGGAATCAGTCACTGCCAAACATTATTATATGTATACAAGTGAAATAAAACTCATTCTTACATTACATTGTTCTTACATTACATTGTCACTGTCAGGCTCTCTCTCTCTCTCTCTCTCTCTCTCTCTCTCTCTCTCTCTTTCATGTACATCACTGCCAGGCACTCACACTTCCTAGGTCATTGCTTAACACTGTACACATTATCACCAAAAGTCACCAAAAAGACTATTAGCACTATCAGTGACCATCTTTCTAGATTCAATATATTAGTATATGGATCTCAATCTCCTTTCGTCATCAGACCACTGTCATACGATAATCTTACTTACAATTAGGCTACATATTTCACTCTCCTTTCCTTTTCAGCTGCTACTATCATGTGCTAATACACTAGTATTTTCATATATAGAGTCTTTCATTGTTTCTCAGGCCACTTATGTGCGTATGTCATCTGTACTTCTTTATTTCAATCTACATCTTCTAACTTGTGGCATCATCAATAGGCATTTTCAGTAACACTCTGCAAAAGGTGAACGGTCCTAAAAGCATTCGCCCCAAAGGCGAACGCTTTTCAAGATATGTTCGCTTGTGTTAGCTCTCAGAGTCACATGATAGCGAACACTTATGCTAATTGGCTGTGAGCACTCTTGAGACATCTGGGACTACGCACTGGCTGGACCATGGTTCACACTTGTTCACACTACTCATTTCAAAGCTTGTGACTCCGACTTTGACTTTCAGTTACGTGAGAATCTCGTAGGTTACACATTATCCAAGCACATGAATTGTAAAATATAAATATGATAGGATATTTGCATTGTTGCTTGATAATGACATACGGTTATAGCAATATTGCGGAAGATTTGGGTATATTTTTCAATGGTGGTGCTCTGAAAACTTTGGGCGAATGAACACACAACTTCATGGCTTTTTTGACAGTGCAACAATTTGAGGAAATCCACAGCAAAAATGTCTCTGCCAATGTAACTACTGAATGACAAGCAGTCACTAGTGGTGTAACGGCTTATCTGGCATATTGTGTATTAATGGATACTGGGTATATTACCTGTAATACCTTATAAAGTAGGAAAATGTGACAGGGGAAGTGATACCTGGGATCTTAAGGGCTCTCTATTCACCTCTATTATTTGGTCTCAACACCGCCATATGCGCTCACGTATTATAAAACAATTTAGTCAATCTTTTTAAAGGTCCGTTTCACATACAAACACAAAACTCACATATGTAGAAGGCTTGGTGACCTTGCCGTTAACATAAAAAATCATTGAGTTGCAAGCGTCTAGTTTGGCCGTCAGTTTCTAAGTCCAGCGAGCTCTGCACCAGTCAAGAGTAAACACTGAAATGATTTTCAATTGTTTATAACAGATTTGTGGGTATAAACAGGGATTTGTGGGTAGTGGCATATAAAGATTTCATGGTATTTATAGAGCTAATCCCTCCAATCACGCGCTGCCACTTGAGAAGCGTAACGTTATAATTTTTTAGGTTCCTTGTTAGCACTAGGTTAACACCTATACGGAAGGGGGTGCAGCCCCCCCCTCCGTATAGGTTAGCTTAGGTTAGGTTATGATAGGTTAACGCCTTCAGTCCGGGGACGTATATATACGTCATGGTGGCTACGCGCACCAGTCCGGTGACGTATATATACGTCCAGAAGCCTTAGCTCCAGTCCGGGGACGTATTATTACGTCTTGTGGGCCATAAGCGTTTTAGATGAGTGTACCCAAGAAAACCAGCAGTCATTCGTTCTCTTAGATATGTATATTATCTAGGAAAATGAATATATGTAACTATTATATCGCAGACAAGAATAAGTTTTCGCATGAAGGTTTATTTTTTCTCTGTTTCGTCAACTTTAGCAGCGACAGCCACCAGCTTACTGATGGAGAGAGAGAGAGAGAGATCATGTTCGTCACCCCCATCCTCCACTATCTGGTGATAATTCCTCTCTCTCTCTCTCTCTCTCTCAGTGTTTCCATTCGTAGTTTTTTGCAGGTTTTCGTGTGTGTATTTCACCTCGGTCGCCTGCTGGTCACCCAGCCAGTCTTCCCCATTACGGAGCAAGCTCAGAGCTCATAGACCGATCTTTGGGTAGGACTGAGACCACATCAACACACAACACACACCGGGAAAGCGAGGCCACAACCCCTCGAGTTACATCCCGTACCTATTTACTGCTAAGTGTGTGTGTGTGCTGACATATTGAAGCTTCTCTCTCTCTCTCTCTCTCTCTCTCTCTCTCTCTCTCTCTCTTCGCTCGCAATTTATTTCGCGTTTGAAGTAATGTATATTTTGCATGACAGGTATATGTTGTCATTTGCTACACATACTGGCATGCAAATGCTAGATATATTAGGGGACTCTTTTCAACAATAAATAACAGTGTTTACCGCAAATGTAATGCTTCACTCTGATATAAGACGCTTTAGGCTATCTGTACTGTTACGTTCACTGGTTAAACTGGTAAGATTGGCATCGGGGAGCCGGTGAACAATAACAATAAAAAAAAAAAAACACACTGCAGGTTCAACTGGTGAGGAAATGCAAATGGGGCACTTTAAAAAGCTATTTTAAAAACCCATAATGAAACTGACACACATAGATATAACATGAGACATGAAACACATATATAACATGAAACAGGAAAATGACATACACATATACATATAACACAGTAATAAATACAACAATAAAGAACCCAACTTAATACCTAACAATAATCTTAATCCTATATGGAGGCAATGTGGAAAACACGGACAAGGGGAAGTGATACTTATGCGGTGTCGCAGTGGTGAAGTGCTGGGTGATGGTTGATCCCACGGTAGACCCAAGAGGCGTTGTGTTCACTGGTTGAGGCCTGGACCTCAACTGACTTCCAGAAAGCCAAGAGCTGGCTTAACACTTCCGGTTGAGTCGAATGGGGCCGCGTGAATCCAACTTCGGGACAGTAGCGGGCTTCATGAAACGGTGACGTGGAGGGTTCATGAGACGGTGGCGTGGAAGGTTCACGAGACGGTGACGTGGAAGGGAGGCGGAGAGGTGGCGAACGAGGTAACAAGCGGAGGAGGTGATGGTAGTGGAGTATGTTACGGGCGGGCCGTAACATTTCCTCCCCTAAGACCTCCGTAATGGGCTCATGAAGGAGGTGAGACGGAGATCTTGATAAGGCGTCGGCGATGATGTTGTCCACCCCTTGATATGGTGGACTTCAAGTTGAAGGGTTGAGTTAACAAGGCCCACCTAAGAATGCGTTGGTTTCGGTTCTTCATGGCGTGAAGGAAGGCCAGAGGATTGTGATCGGTGAAGACCTTCGTAGTTTGAGGACCAGGATGAAGGTAGCACTCAAAACGTTGGAGCGCCAGGACGAGTGCCAGAGCCTCCTTCTCGATGGTGGAGTAGTTGAGTTGATGTTTCTTCAGCTTGGCGGAGTGATAGGCGATGGGATGGAGGATGCCGCTTGTGGGGTCCGTTTGTAGTAGGACAGCACCCACTCCAACTCCACTCGCGTCCACTTGTAGATGGAAGGGCGGGAGTGATCCGGCGTCCAGACCACTGGTTCCGAGGAGAGAACGCCTTGAGGTGTTGGAAGGCTTGGTCACAGGTCGGGGTCCAGTGGAAGGGGACGGAAGTGCTGATAAGGTCCGTCAGGGGGGCGGCCAGGGTGGAGAAGTTCCTACAGAATCTTCTGTAGAAACCAGCCATCCCCAAGAACCTCATGAGAGCTTTCCTGGTGGTAGGGACAAGGAAGCCAAGGATGGCCTCCACGTTAGCTCTCTTGGGGTGAACCTTGCCGTTCCCCACCACATGTCCCAGGTAGACCACCGTAGACTTCCCGAAGGTGGACTTGGCCAGGTTGATTGTAAGCCCGGCTTCCTGCAACCGACCCATCAGCCTCCGAAGACGGGTCAGATGTGTCACCCAGTCGTCCGAAGTCACCACCAGGTCGTCCAGATATGCAGATGTTCCCTCCAAGTCCTGGGTGATGTAATTTATAGCCCTCTGGAAGGTGGCGGGAGCATTAGACAAGCCGAAGGGCATCACTGTGTATTGGTATAGTCCGAAGGGGGTGATGAAGGCGGATATTATTCGGGCCTCGTCCGAGAGGGAATCTGGTAGTAACCTTTAAGTAAGTCTATAGTGGTTACAAATTTGGCTACTCCTATACTATCTATAAGGTCCTCTATCAAGGGCAATGGGTAGGAGTCTGGCACCGTCACTTTATTTAATTTCCTGTAGTCGGTGCAAAATCGACTACTACCATCTGGCTTAGATGTTAACAGGCAGGGAGAAGCCCAGGGGATATACTAGGTTCTGCAAGGTGATGACAGAGCAGATAGTCTACCTCTTTTTCATCAAGTCTCTTTTAATGGGTGAAATGCGATAGGCTGGTTGTCTTATAGGCTTGATGTCATTAGATATTAATGTTATGTCATGTTGGATAGTATTACAAAGTCCTGGAAGGTCACCTGTGATTTCTGAAAAGTCTAGCAATAACTTTTTAAGATCAGACTGTTGTGAAGGTGTTAAGGAAAGAAACACCTCATCAAGGTTGGACATGATTTGGCTGTTTGAGGGGCGTCCTTTAGGTGACGAGAAGAGGAATTCGATGTCGGACTCTTCCTCGGGGGGCACAGGACCAGACTCCTTCCCTACCAGACATACAGGTACAGTGCGAGACAAGTCGTCCTCTGGTTCTCTGGAGTGGTAAGGTTTCATTAGATTAATATGAACTAGTTGGGAATCCTTACGACGGTCAGGAGTGTGGACCACATAATTTAATGGACTTAGTTTTTGAGCCACAACATAAGGTCCCATGAACTTACTGTGAAGAGCATTGCCTGGAGTGGGGAGAAAAGTAAAACCTTGTCTCCTGGTTTGAAACTTCTCATGACAGATTTGGGAAGAGAATTCTGTTGCATTTTAGTTTGAGATTTGAGGAAGTTTGATTTAGCAAAAGATCTGACTTCACTGATTTTATTCTTAAGGTTACTGATGTAGTCAGACACACTGGGGCTTGAAGGAGTATTTTGAGTAAACCATTGATCCTTTAATATTTTGAGAGGCCCCCTGATCTGTCTACCATAGAGTAATTCAAAAGGGAGTAACCTAAAGAATCTTGAGGAGATTCTCTTAAAGCGAAGAGAAGGAAAGAGATACTTTCATCCCAGTCTCCTTGATGCTCCAAGCAATACTTCTTCATCATGGATTTTAATGTTTGGTGAAACCGCTCCAGACAGCCTTGGGATTGGGGTGGTAAGCCGAGGAGGTAACATGGTCGATGTTTAGCTCATTCACTATCTGTTGGAAAAAATTGCTAGTGAAATTGCTACCCTTGTCAGACTGAATTTGTTTTGGAATTCCTACCGAGGTGAAAAAATGTATTAGATGTTTTACAATGGTCTTTGATGTGATGTTCTTAAGAGGGAATGCTTCAGGGTACCTGGTAGTGGGATCCATGAGGGTTAACAAATACTGATTCCCTCGTTTGGTTTTGGGTAAGGGCCCTACGCAGTCTAGAATGATCTTTTCGAAGGGCTCCGTCTGAACTGGAATAGGCGTCAGAGGAGCTGGCACAAGGCGTTCGTTAGGCTTACCCACAATTTGACATATGTGACATGTTTTTACATAGTGTGACACATCCTTTTTCATTCCTGGCCAAAAAAATGTTGAAGAGCCTTCTTGTAGGTTTTTTGGATGCCTAGATGACCTGACAATCCATCATGAGCTAGTTCTATAATGGCTGGTCTTACAGACAAGGGATGACAACTTGATGTGTTTCTGACCAGGTGTCTAGTTGTTTCAGTTCAGGAGGTCTGTAGGCACGCATCAGGACTCCTTCCTGATAATAAAAACAAGGCAATTTAGACATATCCTTTGTCTCACTGGCAACATGTCTGATCTTAGCCAAAGTGAGATCCTGTTCCTGAGCATTAATCAAATTCTCCTTTGAAATGATGTTATTGTACAAGTTGTCAGTAGAGGCAATCATTGGTGGAGGAGGTGGTGAAAGGGCAGGGGACTTGGACTGAGACCTGGTGACTGCACACACTGGGAAGAAGTGAGGGGATGTTTCGTCCAGGGTCTTAGTGGGACTTTCTGTTAAGGGAGAATCAAGAACAATTAAGTTTGGAACAGCCAAGTTACCCGCAAGATCATTACCCAGTACAAGATGTACCCCGGTACTGGCAGTTCACCAGGTTTAATGGCTACCTCAACCTCTCCTGAAATGAAC